>NC_055694.1:15239264-15501764 GCF_017639745.1 Melanotaenia boesemani
ACCGAAACATTTTTTTCAATAAAGGCACCAGTCATTGGGTGTGTCCTGCTAAAAATGTGGTATGAATGCAGTACTGACGTAATGACAATACAGAGCGTTCATACAAACATTCTGTGATTAAAGTAAAAACAAGATAAGTTCTTATAATTTACTTTAAATTTAATTAATAAAGTGTAAAGTTCTAAGATGTAAAAACACAATAATAATAAATAAAATAAAATAAAAAAAAAGAAAAACATCTGTCTAATTCTTGCCAACACCTGCCTTTTGCATCAGATGCCAGCAATGGGAAAGCATTATTAGCATTTACTAATAATTAAAATTAAACTAAAGTAGTGGTGGGTATTTATCAGCTCTGACTGGCTTGATGGAAGCTAGATTTCAGTGTTCAAAACACTCAGGTGCACACACTTTGTTGCTTTCCTCGGGTCAGTTAATATGAGCTTTATGTGCACATGGGGCAGTCCAACAAACCGAGTTGCTGCTTTTTCCTGAATTCAGTCAGATTTGGATTCAGTTTAGAGTTTCAGTGTCTCTCAACATGGGAAAATAAAGTTTAAAAAGAGCTTAAATTAATTTACAAAACATTGAAAGGTAGATGGCTAAGTATGTGGGGAATTAAAATCAGCACCATTTAGAGCTCATAATACCACCTTTAAAGTAGTACCATACACAGAGAACATGAGTAACAGGGGACATATATGGCATTAAGGCATATTTTAAGCAGTGGGCCATAGTATGCATGTGGAGACTTATGGCACATGTTCACTGACCTCACAGAGAAAGTCATATAAGCTGTGCACGCATCTTAGTAATGATCCTGTCTTGCATAACAAGTATCAAAGGACAAAGTTCTGGTCTCCAGTCCATGTGGCACAGATGCCTCTTTATTCTTCAATTTTACACCCTGACATATTGTGAGCAGTACCTTTAGTGGCAACACATTAGCAGTCTTGCTCATTAGAGATAGTAATGAGTAAAAATAGCACAAAATGACAGTTCCATGAGTACCTGCAAGATAAAACTTTCTCCTACATTTCTCAACCAGCCTCTTAACACAAATAAAAAAAAAAAGTGAAGATACTCAAACCCAGAACTTAGAGCTCAATTCATTATTTTTATATAACAAAGAAAGACAGCCATGAAATATCATTCAGGTTTCTATCAGTCCAAACCAGCATAAATAGGGAAATAAGCAAAAAAGATACAAGTGGAGTCTTAAATTGAAAAATCATAACTAAAGGGTGTGATCTAAACTAAAATTTTAATTTTAGACCAAAAGCTCACAGTTCAAAAGATCCTAGCCAGCAAGCACATACCTATTACATCTTTCAGTAATAAGACTGTGCTTAAAGTACACAAGCTAATGACCACAGTCAGGCATGCCCCTAGTCAGTCCAAACATTCACTGGTGAGTAGGGCTGAGTATCCCCACTAACTTCCTGAATCTATTAGATTCACAACAGCCTGATCTGATTAGATTTAGATTAAATCTGGTTTGATATCGATTTACTTACAGATATTTATGCTATAGAGCAAGACGATAACTCGATAGTATATATTGATCATCAGGTGTATGGTGCGATAGAAAAAATGGTTGATAAAAAGTTCAATAGAAAAACAGTTTGTCGTCCTTTTTCATTATAGCCTATCTTGTAGCTTAATTCTATAGTCTTTACTTCCTCCCAACCAATCACAAACAGAGACCCAGACACAAAGCCCCGGCCCCTCCCAAAACACAACAGAGAGCACAAGTATTGCAAAAGATAAGGCAGCAAGGTGAGCCAGAGGTTATTGTCAGAGGTCAGGGTTAAGAAAAAATAGCCCATAGTGCTGCTAGTCTGAAAAGTGAGTTGATTTTTGCCTACAGTTAGTTTCATTCTTGTCGAGTGGTATTTGCTTACATGGCAGCCTAGTCCTGCCAGTTTTTGAGCTACCTAACAGCCAGTTTTCACCGGGTCCGTGTGCACTTCGGTTTTGCTTTGACAAAAAAAACTAACAAAAAAACAAAACAAAAAAAACAAAAAACACACTGAGACCCCTGACCATTAAAGTGTAACTACACACCCTATCTTTTGTGTTACTCAACCCACTGCCGAATTTGAAAAATGCCTGAAACTGCAAGGTGGGAGGTGTGGGGTGATAAGGGAGCGGAGAGTTGGCGGGTCGGGATACACAGACAGAAATAATTAACAGACATCAGCTCAAGATGCAAAGTGAGATTCACAAAGTACCAACGCCACAGCGCGGTCTTTGAGGTGGAAAACTTTTCCACTCCTGAATCTCATCAGCTACACATGAACAAGTTGGCCCTGAACTGTATCAGTCTGAGCCGTTAGCGCTCCAGCAGCTCCGGAAAGCTGTGGAGACTCGTGGCAGGTTGTGGCAGGTGCAGGAAGTGCCGCTGTAAGTTGCCACTGCTATGATTTGAGCTGCTGTCTGTCACCAGAACAGGATTAGCAGGTAAAGAATAAAGTCCGCTTTTACTTTTACACCCCTCAAAAGCACAAATTGCAGGAATATTTCATCAGAACCTGTGAAAGGAAAGAAGTCTGAAACTGGCAAATCTACACCATATAAGTTCACATCCCTTCATATGTGTTGGTGGGCGTGGTTTTCTATGCCTGCTAGGGAGGACCCATCTGTTTGCATCTGGAGGGAGGGGCTGTGGGGTTTTTAAATTTTTCTCATGACATAGATAACCTTGCTATGTCATGAAAAGCATAACCTGATTTTACCCTGCAGATGGCGTTATGAGCCATTTTTACCCACAAAATCCCATTTTTAAAATAAATTTAAAAAATACAAATTTTATCAACAGTATATGTGGTTTTCATCACAATTAAGTAATACTGTGTTGTTTACATCTCAAAAAACATTTTGGGTGCACTACCCCTTTAATGACATGACGTTTACATAGTTCAGCGATTGCAAATCTGCATTGGAGCTTTTATTTTGAAATTTACTGTCTGGCCCTATCTGAACTGCTGAGTTTGACACATTCTGGATGTGCTGGAGGTCGGAAAGAAACCGCAGCGCAGCTGGAACATGGCGTGCATGTATGCAACTGGTCAAAATGGGCTGTAAAACTGGTAGAGTGCTATTTCCACCAAAAGAAGTTTTTCTTTTTGATTGTTTTATTATTTATTTATTTATTTTAATATTTATCAGATAAGTCCATTATCAGATTTATTTTTGTGTATGTACGTGCGTGGTGATGTCACTTCCTGTTATTTTCAAAACATTCTGTGTTTTTGGAACATGACGAAGCTCATGGTCTTAGGGTTAGCTGCTAATGTGAAAGGAAAGGTAACAGGGCTGGGTATTGTTACTAATTTTCTGAATCAATTCGACTCACAACAGCGCATTTCAATTTGATTTCGATTAAATCCAATTCGATATTGATTAATTTACACCTAAACATTCACCACCTATATTTCTTAAATATTAAAGGAATTCTCAGATAACTATTTTATAAAACACTGAGTACACTTACTTGACAATCAAAATAAGTTATCTGGGAGTAATCAGATTACTGTAATAATCTGATCTAATACATGTACATGCATTTTGAAATACCAGAACAATACAGTGTTTCCCCAGATTCAGAGCCAAAAATGCTGTGATGGAGAGAGAGAAAAACAAAACAAAAAAACCCCTCAGAATAGAAAAAAGTGAAACTTTTTAAATGTCCTGATGAAACCATTTCATTCAGTAAAGTCGCTTTAAATATTCTTAAAATTCAAATCTCAGATAATAGTGTTCATGCTAAACTTACAAATACTGGATCCATTTAAACCCTTAATATGACTATTCCTTCAATGATAGTAGATTCAGCTTGTTCAGCTGTGCGCGTTGCCACGACGATCGTGGCGTTATCAGCGTGACACCGGAGCAGGAGAAATCCTCCGTCTGATCCTCACTCGAGCAAGGTACTTCCATCTCCACCTGCCTGAGAGAATCTAGAAAACGCTCATATTTTTGTCTGATTATCACCTGGTTGACATACAAATGTAAACCTGTTCTTAAATGACCATGATGGGTTTATTTCAAAGTACATGTGTGGTGACATCACTTCCTGTAGTGGAATGAGGCCGCGCCTGTTAGCATTAGCTTCTAATATGAGTGCTGTGGTCTTAGCGTTTGCTGCTAATGTGAGAGGTAATATGCTGCAAAAGACTTTATAGATTCATACTGGTTACTGAAAACATCTGAAATGTGACATTATCTCGGCAAGAGAAGCTGATATTGGACGGAGGTACCACATAAAACCAGTTGTGTGTGTGTATATATGCTAAGATCTCACCAAGCCTCGATAAGTCACGCGAGAGTAGGGTCACATTACTGGAAATGACATTAAAAAAAAAAACAAAAACAATCTCCAAGTTTTAATAATTGATTTTTTTTTATAGAATAAAATCAATAAATATGCTGCTGAACAGTTTACAGGTAAACGTAATTCTGTAGTGAATGTAAAAAAAAAAAAAAAAAATCAAAATTTGGTATCATTTCTGATTTTGGATATACATATAGGTGCCTTTTCACAGCTGTGAACATAATCCACCAAAAATCATTTATCCTGTCATTTAAGAGATGCTTTCCCTTGAATCAAGACTCTGGCACAAGGAGATGGGAACAAACTGAGTCAGATTTATAAGAGCAACAGCATAGACTTCTGTCCTAAAAGTAACCATTGTGAGTAAACATAAAAAAATGGGAACAGTTTAAAGGAGCAGCTCTTCCTGTATTAAAGAGTTTCTAAGTGTTGAGCTGTTAACAGAAATTTAAAGTTTTGGGGGGGGGGGGGGGGGGGGGGAGTTAGTGCATCCTTTATCAGTTCTAAGGTCTTATATATATCAGGATATAGTTAATAAAAATATAATAATAAAAAAAGGTCCTCACTAGGCATTACAATTAAGTAAATAAAACCCCAGACTCACTCATTACATATTACACCATGTAGTAAAATCCTGAATATAGGCAACTGTATTTCTGTTTTTGAAGACACAAAAGGCTTCTTCAGAATAGAAGAAGCAGTGAGGAAGTAAGAAAATCTATACAAAACACGTAAGTCATTTAAAAGACACAGACACAGCCTTGCAAAAACCCTGTCCTGCTGCAGACAGGGTTTCATATGAAGTATGAAATAACTGGGCCGGAGCAAACTTTGTTCTTAATTTTACCTCCTTTGAGAAAAAATTAACCGATTTCTCTGTTGTTGTAGAGCATGTAACCGCCTCAACACCTTGTAAATGTGGTGATGGAGGGAATGAACTTGTGTTTGGCAGTCACAGGACACGGGCACCTTGGTTCTGGTTCCCAACCTAATTTTAAATTGGTGAATTCTGTGAAAAAGAAGTTGGTCTGGAACCTGAAAAGTTGGTTCACAATGAGCATTAAATAAAAGTAAATAAATAAATATAAAATAGTGGTTCTTCTTCACAAACCATGTTTGTTAAAAGGTAGTCCTACAAGCCATTGAATGGGCATGTTTTTCTACACACTGCTTTTGACAAGTATAGGTCATGCATTGTTCTGAAGCTTATCCATTTTAACACCTAACAACGACCACATGACTTTTAAACATACCCTGATATGTAAAACCTTAGATCTAAAGAAGGTGTACTTTCCCTGTAAAATGACCACATATTAAAAACATCTTCCCTTTTCTTTGGAAGCAATCAAACACTGATTGGTCAAACTCCGATTAATGGCAAACAGCTTTGCGACTGCTTGAATGACTTGATGTGTAAAAATGTAGAAGGACATAAACCATGAGGAAACTCTCACTAAGTTTCAACACTCTTACTTTTTTTTGCAAGCACACAAGGAAGAGCATCATTCTTTTTCTCCATTTCAAGCCTGAAATATTCAGGACACAATAAGCCACGTCAGTGTTCAGACATTGTACTGGTTTTTCTCAACAGTACTATGGTTTTCTCATTTATAAATAATTTTAAAAAGTCAAATTGCTGTTTAAATCTCATTCAGAAATCCTGAATCCAAACTGAGGATGTCTGTTTTTCTCTCAAACATAACTGTTTTCCCCTTGTTTCTTATGGAAATTAGGTATTTCTACATTACTAAAAAATTTAAACTAGAAGCACTTAGGTAGCGCAGACCTCCACCAAGCCAATGTCATTTTCTTTTTGCCAATGATTTTGGGCATTATTTTTGAGTTAGAAGCTCTAATGGCAAAATCATCCCTTAATTCCTCAATGTAGAGACCTGTCACGAATGGAGGTGGAGGTGAGGACCCAAATGCAGGCAGGAGGCAGAACTGGTGCAGGTAAAAAGGTTTATTACCCAGGAACTCACGACAGGGAACCACAGACGACGGGGATAAACTCCAGAGAACAAAAACCAAACATGACAAAATGAGGATCTGACAATGAATGACTGAAAACCGGGAGTACTTATACACAAAGGGAGTAACAAGACACAGGTGAACTAACGAGGCAGGAACAGAAAACCACAGGAACACAAGAGGGAAAACCAAGCATGACAAAACTGAAAACTAAAGCATGAACATAAGAACTACAAACCAAGAACATGACCAAACTAATCATGACAAAAACCAAAATCCTAAACAATCAAAACACCCACCAAAACCCAGAAACCGTGACAGAACCCCCCCCCTCAAGGGCCGGATACCAGACGGCCCAACAAAGTCCACAAAAGAGAAAAACCCCAAGCCGGCCACCCAGGGTGGGCGGAGGGGGCCCGGAGGAGGGACCGACCAAAACAAGACAGGCCCCAGGACAAAGTTCAGGGGGAGCCACCTGGAGGCAGAACAGACGGCAGGATTAGGTCAGGAGGCCGGCCGGGGGGCCGGACGGACCGGGGCAGAACCTCCGGTGGACGGCCCGGAGGCCGTGCAGACAGCCGGATCAGTTCAGGCGGCCGTCCAGGGGGCCGGACGGAACGGGGCAGAACCTCCGGAGGACGACCCGGAGGCTGTGCAGACAGCCGGATCAGTTCAGGCGGCCGGCCAGGGGGCCGGACGAACCGGGGCAGAACCTCCAGAGGACGACCCGGAGGACGCACAGACAGGTTTCCAGGCAGACGGGCAGGCTTGGACTGGCGCTCTGGAGGACGGGCAGACTGGATCTCTGGCGGCGGACGGGCAGACTGGAGCTCTGGCGGCGGACGGGCAGACTGGAGCTCTGGCGGCGGACGGGCAGACTGGAGCTCTGGCGGCGGACGGGCAGACTGGAGCTCTGGGTCGGGCACCAGTAGTGGGTAAGGGGCGTCTCGACCCGAGACCCCCTCAGGAACAGGAATCAGACGAGAGGCGTCACCACTGGAGACCCCCTCAGGGACAGGGACCAGAAGAGGAGCGTCACCACTGGAGACCCCCTCAGGGACAGGGACCAGAAGAGGAGCGTCACAATCGTTGACCTCCTCAGGAACTGGGACCAGAAGAGAGGCGTCACAACCAGAGACCCCCTCAGGGACAGGAACCAGAAGAGGAGCGTCACCACTGGAGACCCCCTCAGGGACAGGGACCAGAAGAGAGGCGTCATCACTGGAGACCCCCTCAGGGACAGGAACCAGAAGAGACGGGCAGGACCTGGGCACCGGCGTGGGACGCCGAAGAGACGGGCAGGACCGCGGAGCTGGCATGGGACGCTGCAGAGCAGGGCAGGACCTCGGAGCTGGCGTCGGACGCTGCAGAGCAGGGCAGGACCTCGGAGCTGGCGTCGGACGCTGCAGAGCAGGGCAGGACCTCGGAGCTGGCGTCGGACGCTGCAGAGCAGGGCAGGACCTCGGAGCTGGCGTCGGACCCTGCAGAGCAGGGCAGGACCTCGGAGCTGGCGTCGGACGCTGCAGCGCAGGGCAGGACCTCGGACCAGGTGTGGAGAGCTGGGGCGCTGGAGCAGACCTAGGAGCAGGCGTGGAGAGCTGGGGCACTGGAACTGGAGGCGAAACTGGAGGCGTGGGCCTGGGAGCCCGTGACGACACCCGTGACCGTGGAGCTGATGGCGTCACTCGAGACGTGAAGCGATGAGCCGGCGGACGGAGTTCTGCCCTTGCCCTTTGAACAGTGGACTCTAACCCTAGGTCAGCTGCTCCAGGAAAGGTGAGGTACTCAGTCCACAACCTTACCAACCTGGTAGCAGTCGCCACCCGTACAAGGGGTGGATAAAGCCCCTCCAAACTCCTGAGGTAGGAGTCCTCGGCCAGGAATAAACAGTCCCCCAAATGGTCGCGCTCTGTGATGTCCTTATATGGCCAGCTCATTCTGCCTGCTGAGTCCGGTTCTGGTCAGATCCTACTGTCACGAATGGAGGTGGAGGTGAGGACCCAAATGCAGGCAGGAGGCAGAACTGGTGCAGGTAAAAAGGTTTATTACCCAGGAACTCACGACAGGGAACCACAGACGACGGGGATAAACTCCAGAGAACAAAAACCAAACATGACAAAATGAGGATCTGACAATGAATGACTGAAAACCGGGAGTACTTATACACAAAGGGAGTAACAAGACACAGGTGAACTAATGAGGCAGGAACAGAAAACCACAGGAACACAAGAGGGAAAACCAAGCATGACAAAACTGAAAACTAAAGCATGAACATAAGAACTACAAACCAAGAACATGACCAAACTAATCATGACAAAAACCAAAATCCTAAACAATCAAAACACCTACCAAAACCCAGAAACCGTGACAGAGACCACTTACAAAAATTTCTGGATCCAGGCGGTGATTCGGATCACCCCCAAAATCAAATCACTTTTTCCTTACTTCCTGAAAATGTCATCAAAATCTGTCCATAATTCTTGGGTTATGGTGCTAACAGACAGACAGACAGACCAACACAGCTGAATACATGACCGCTGCCTTGGTAGAGGTAATAAAATCCGTATTGTTAATGAAGTTGTGTTTTTATTGTTATATCAACATCAACAATATCAATACTGCAGGACAAAAGCCATATTGCAAAGTAGGGCTGCAACGATTAGTCGACGTTGTCGACAATAGTCGACAATAAAAATAGTCGACAACGAATTTAGCCGTTGACTTGTTGTCGGCAAAAAACAAAACAAAACAAAACAAAAAAAAACTACAGAGTGAGACATCGTCTTCTAATCTTATCTCTGCTGAGAGTTGCACAATGCACATGTGCAAAGAGAGGGAAAAAAATACAGAGTGAGACATCGTCTTCTTTTTTTTTTTTATTTCTGCTGAGAGTTGCACATGCGCCATAAAGTCCGCCAGGGGAAAAATATGGTACCGGACCAGGGAGGAAAACCGTGGCGGAGAACGTTAAAAGTCTGGGAAAACTTCACGTTAAACTTACAAAATAAATTAAATACATGTGAGATTTGTAAAGCGGACCTTGTGTACCTCGGAAGTACGTCTGCAATGCTTGAACACTGAAAGAGGAGGCACGTCGGACTTACTTCACAACCTCATGCAAGATTTCAAAGCTGAAAGTGAAATAAGATCCATATATATAATAATCATGAGATACATAATCCGATTGGTCGACTAGTCGTTTTAATAGTCGGTGACTAATCGACCATCAGAATAGTCATTAGTTGCAGCCCTATTGCAAAGACATTTTGCCATTTAACAAGCTGGGGTAAAAAGTATATGAATGAGGGCTGTATGCCAGTTAGGGAAAGTTCTGCTTTTGTACATGTACTGCCACGGACCTGCATGCACAAATGCACATGAATGAAGTTCAAATATCTCATTTGAGAGAAGATGGAAGTTTGGTATTTTTCACTGAAAATGACACTGCATCTTCACAAAACTCAAACTGTTAGTTTTAAAATGAAGTATGAAAAATAATTCTGAACACTGTTTTTTTTATTTATTTATTTTATTCCACACACTCTCCTATGTCAAATTCTTGTATCTGGACCCACATTCCAACGTGACCACTGACAGAGATTTGAACATGTTATGCTCATAAAATCTACAGTACAATTAACTCCCTTCTTCATACAGTGATGAGGGTGAACGATGGAGGTCTGCAAGTTCACTTTTTTCCAATGCCCAATTCATCCTTTCTGCCTTGAACATTTCAATGCTGGCAAAAGTACCAACTTTATAAGTGCACCCAGCCCTAAATTTCTGTTGTAATGTAATGTAAAATGTAATATTTATATTTTTTCTAATCATTTATTAAAGAATTGGACTACAATGAGACACAAATTAGTCTTTTTTTGTCTTATTTTGCCATATACAACAAACACAAGAGCTTCTCTTCCTGGTTTTTTAGATGACATTTTCCTTTCAAAGACAAAAGCATGGAGTGCTTTTGATACCCTTTGTAGTATAAATGTCAACCATCAAAGTATATATCTGTCCAGACACCATGAATAGGCCTTAACCCACCACTAGCACTTCCTTTTCAAACCTATGTTTTGGACACTCATGTGACATCACTTGAGGCCAGAAACATTGCAACGAAGCCACAGAAGCCTTCTTACAATAATGTTCCCACACATGCAGGAGTGGAAGTAAGCTGTAAATTCCAAACAACCAATATAAATTCAGGATCAAACTCTAGATTTGGGCCATAAAAACTATCAGGAAGTAGCAAGGGTCTTATTTATTTTATTCTTTTTATAATTTCCATATTAATGAAAAAAAAAAAAAAAAAAAAAACTACCATTTTTTTGTTAGATAAAAAAAAAAAAAATACTTGCAGAGTTAAAGCTGAACATCTTTTTCTCCCCTTCAAGTTGAGCCTAATTCTAAACCTGAGTTTGCAGCTGAGGAACCAGGCCATGAAAGCCAGAGTCAGAGAACCTAGCTGGAGCCCAAAATAGGACAGAGCCATTGAGACTCCCCCCACCCAATTCATCATGGTGCACACAGCTCAGCTCAGAGCAAAGGGTGAAAGAGAGGAATATCACACAGAATTATCCCTTCATCCACCCCCGAGACTCCTGGTTGCAGTTCAAAAGGACATAAAAGTCCGATAGATGGAGGGAATGAACCAGGGAGAGCTATGGTGGTCAAAACTAAAACATGAATGTTGCAGCAACAGTAACAGCAACAAATATGTGTGTGTGTGTGTGTGTGTGGTGGGGATCAAATGCTTTAATATGATTGTCAAACTTAAATTCGATAGATATGACTAAAAACCAGGTGACTTAGTCATTGGCTGGTTTTGAAATAGCTTATCAAGAACTGAACAGAGAAAGAAAAGACATTTCTGCTTTCCAAGTATTTTGCAGGCTGCAGCTACATTATAAAGTGTGCACATGCAGACACATGCCTCAGCTGGACACGGTTTAACAGCTGACTTAAATTCACCTCGTTTTATACTCGGTTTGCTATGGGAGCCCAACAACCCATCCTCCTCCAGGCTCTGAGTTCCAGCTCTGTCCTCATCTCTTGCTCCCTGCTTTGCAGTGAAATGTCACCATCAAGGAGCTAATGTTGCGTAACCTTAGGGTGCTGCATCCCTTCTTTTGCACAGCACAAATTAAATCTGAAACATGTGGGCAGCCTTGATGGAGTCATCACCTCCAACACTAATAATGTTCTCCTCATGCATCCAGGTCATCTTTGAAGCTATTATAAGGAGTATGGTTTTTTTATGTAATTTTTGAGGACAACGTTAAACTAACATTTGCAGCACAGTTACTCCAAATAGTGAAGACTCACTGAGTTTGGAACATAAACCAAAGAAAAGGAAAAGATTTTGTTATAGCCATCACAGCATTACTAATTAGCTACAGCTGATATTATCTGCTGCTGGTGAGGGGTTTCAGATTAACCTCTGCTAGCATCAGCGAAAAAATGAAAAGCTTCTACTGTTGTATTTCCCTTTGTTGATAAAACTAATTAGGAGCGGTGCAATGCTTGATAACAACACTGCTAAGATTAGAACTTAAATAAGTTTGGCCATTTTGTAGATCGAGAAGTAGATCTACAATAGAAACGGCTATCAGAGCCCATCCTTAAGGGTTTTAACTGCTAATGTAATTACCAAAAAAAAAGTTTAAATAATCCTTTTAAAACTTCCTGACACTGCAAACAAGAAACTCCTAGAGAGTTTATTAAAGCTTGCAGGATTCTCTTGTCTGTATGGTATCTGTATGTGATACATCCCACTGCCTGCTGACACAATTTGCCATTTTGATGTGTTTGCCAATCACTGACAAATAACTAGAAAATAAACACTAAGTTAGCTCCGGAAATGTTTTGACACTGAGATAAGCTGTTATTTCAGACATTTACCGAAAGATACACAAGTTAATAGTTGTATGACTAATATGGGTTCAACGCTAGATTTAATTTGAGTGTGTTTACATCCACTTTAGAACAAAGATGTAGGAATTCCACCTCCTAAACCCACCTTTCTCAGGAGCTCAAATTTAATTTTTCACTAAAAAACAAGCTGCAGCAACAGCGGCTCTCAGAAGAACAATGGCTTCCTTGGAAATCACCACTGGTGGAAAGCTGCCCACACAAATGTGAGACAGGATACCATGGAGCATTGTTTTTGAACACCTTAGCTGATAAACACCTAAAGCTCAACAATGAACAAACCCACAGCTCTCCTGTGACACCTATGCACAGTACAGATGGAAAACCCATCATCTGGACAATCACCAGCACTAACAGCACTAAAACTATGGCTGATACGTACAACCGGTGTCACATAGACGGTGAAAAGAAAAAAAATCTCTGTTTGTTGTTGGCCAAGATAAAAAAAAAGCAATATGGCAGCAAAATGGTCTCTGGTAATAAAGGAATCAAAACTTCTTTAAATCCATAAAAATATTTTCTAAAATGCTTTCACACTGACCTACTGAGCTTTTCAGCTGTCTGATCTCAATATAGCAGGAAGAACAGAAGGCATGCACGCTTGACTGTAAGTTTCCATCAGTGAGATGCTGTCTGGTTATTTTAATTGAAAATTTTAAATATTTGTTATTTCTAACCGTCCTATAACATCTTAAATGCAACTAGAAAGATTGTGAAGCTTATCAGTCACTTGGATTCACATCATGCTTGTTTGCGTGCCCAAATGAAATACAACCTTTCCTCTTCTACTAAATGCAAAGGCCATGAGGGGTAAAAAAAAAAAAAAAAAAGTCAATCATATGTTGGCCAATGAATAAAACACTGCAGAATTTTATATATATATATATATATATATATATATATATATATATATATATATAATTAAAGCTGTGCAGTGCCTTCTTCCACTTGGTTGGTCATATTTAAACTGCTTGCACTATTACGGCATATTTTGAATTGATTAAAATGGTTCTGTCCATTACTCCCTTTAGAAGATTTGATTGAAATGTTTTAAGTATACGCGACCTTGCAAAACATTTCAATTCTGCTCCATTTCAACAATGACCTCATTTGGGAACTTTTACTGTGCTCAAAAGGAACATTTGACATTGTAATATATATAATAAGCAAAAGGGGAATATTTTATATTTATATACATGTATGTATGTATATGGGATCCCTTCTTTCTTCCTAATAATCTGCAGTTATATCTATATTATCAGTGTTTGTATATCCAAATAATATTAATCCAACTAATTCCACTACCTTCCACTTAACACCAAGCAGCTCTAAAAGACGTCACTTGCAATTAAACCACATTTGCAATACCACTTGCAGACCTCACCTGTTTTACTGTATAAAAGCTAGTTTAAATAGTGGACTTTTATTTTGCCTGTGTACCAATGGTTAGCAGTTTTTGGCTAATACCTAAATGGTCAGAGTCCTATAAAATGACACTATCCTTACATTTATATGTTTTCATGTAATCATGCTCTAAAAATCATTTTTATGCTTTACCATCCGGTGTGTCTGTGTATCAGCCTAGAAACAAACATGATAGTGGTCCATCTGAGATGTAGAACTCTGCAGTTCTGACTTTGATTCACATCAAATACCAGGAGTGCCGTTTTGCTGTGGGGAACATGCCAAGACAAGGGAACAAGTCGCTGTGAGATATGAGGGTCTGCGCTACAGTAGCTGAGCAGCACAACAAGGGTGTGGTAACTCGGAGAGAGGAATTTCCTCGGGACAGACCAATGTTTTATCAGTAATGTAGTGCAGACGAAGAGGAACCACATGAAAAAGGTCGACCACTCGGTAGCCGAATATGTTCTGATAGTTTCGCTTTCCACGAATTCCCGTGTTAAGGAAAAACATCCGGTACAATCAATCTCTACACACTGGTCAAACAGGTTTACCGTGAGAAAACGAAAAAGAAAGTTTCCCCAGCGGAAAATACTCGGGTTATGTAGACATCCACAGAATAACTCCACATAACTAAATTACGCAATGATGTATTACAAAGGTAGAAACAGGGTTAGGTAGGTGCGCTCGCAATACCGAGTTGATCTATATCTTAAGCAGGATATAGCTGGAGAGAACAAACAGGTGTGTCCTTTGTTAATGGTGTTTTTCCCTTACTTTTTATCGTCCAAAGCTCAGGAAAACTGCAGGAAAACTTCTTAACAAGTAACAAGTTTCAACTGACGGAGTTGCTGCTGTTTTTTTTTTTTTTTTAGCTCATTAATGTATCTACTTAAGCAGTGCTGCTTTAACCAACCACCAACTATTACCATACACCATAACTCACAGAACTCAATAATTTGATCGACACTTCGGTGACGCAAATCTTAGCAAATGTGCGTTATTGTCTTACCTCTCAAAAGAGTGTGCTTCCAAATTATCGAGGACTTTCGTGTTTCCGTCAGACTGCCCCTACAGCTAATCTAAGTGAGCGGTAGAGAAGCAGTCAAACTGATACTCTGAAGACCCCGCCCATTTTGCTGCATGTAAGGTCTGCACGAAAATTCGCACTTCACCAGTTTATGCTGCGTGCGTGAGCAAGCTGCCTGGTTTTAAACAGCAGACTATGATGATTGTTTATGTGTGAGGAGGGTGTGACCTGGATAGTGACTGCATCTGATGATCTTTTGGGCAATTTTCTTGCAGCATTGTGTGTTTATGAAGTATATAAATGTTAGAACTAGGTTTTATGATTCTGCAATTGATCAGATATGCAGTTTAATCTAATTTATGTTGTTGCCCCAAGGTGGGGGGGGGGGGGGGGGGGGGGGTAAAGAAAGAAAGAAAGATAGAAGTCAATGTCTGAGTCGTAGTAGTGATACTGATTCTAAATCCAAATGTGGCATCAACATTTATATCAAGTATGACAGAACTTGAAAAATGAATCAGATTAATTGCTTTAAAAAATTAATTAAGAAATAATGTATTGTAATTCCTTTCAAATCCACGATACTGGACAAGAAAATTGTGACAGTGAGACATGGACGAAATACTTCACTCAGAGCGCTCAAAATTCCAATTTAAATTAATGTAGCACGAGTTTCAGATTCACGCGCCAGCACGCGATTTGCTGAGAGGCTTTAACAGTTACACGAGTCCTCCCCTTTACGGTTAAAAATAATGGCATAATTTATTTTACATAGGTTGCATTTTTTTTATTCTGTTGTCAACATATGTTTTATGGGAATCCTATATTTTATTTTTGCATCTTTTGTTTACACATTTAACATAATTCTATTGTTGTTGTTTTTCGGTCTTTTTGTGTGAGGAAATGGACTTTGACCCCCCCGGTGCTTTTCTCCCACAGAGCAACAGGAAATCACACAACAGGGATTTGAGCTTACATGCCATTCTTTCAGTCAGGTCATAAGTTCAGTCTCCTCAGTACACTGTAGAACACTGTTAAAACACAGCAGCAGCTTTGGGTATGAAGAACATTTCAGTTCAGAATAATAAGACCACAATGATCTATCATAAGCACTCACATATTAAGACTTAGTTCTTTCTAGACAAATAAGGAAAATGTATTGTATCAAAAGAAAAAGCTCTCCAGAAGTTTCATAGTGCATTAGTGTCACAACAAAGACTTGTTGTTCTAAGACTGGATCACAAGCTTCACCAGCATGCTGAATTTGTGAAATTTCTGCATCCTGGCTCTTTGGCAGTGATTTGGACAATCTTGTCCAGTTTCCATGATGATACATAAAAAATGTAGTTTCACATGAAACACTGACACCACCCAGTACCATGAGTAATTGCTGGTTCTGCAGGTCATCTTGAAGTGGATATAGAGAGAAAATACGCACATAGATTCATTACACCACAATACTATAGTCTCCTGATGCCTGCAAAAGCTGTTTGTTTTTTTGTTTTTGTTTTTTTTGGGGGGGGCTTTAGCTACATTGTTCACTTTGGGACTCTTGACTGAAACAGTTTTGGTTTAAGTAATCTTTGTAAACACAAATTCAGTGCTGTGATTTTTTTTCATTCATTTTTTTTATTTTAGTACTTTATTTAACACTATTTGATTTGTATGCGTGATTAGTAATAGGAGAGACAAGATGATACATTTACTTGAACAAGCTGCAGCAATTTTGAAGCAGACTTCTTTTCCTATATACAGCATGGGTTCAGATATGAATGCTATATTAAATAGTGACCTTGATAAATCAAATTTTTTTTTGCTTTGTTATTTTTTTCTTCTAGACAAAAGACTTCCTCCCAAATAGATTAAATTTTCATTTCTATCAGCCTGCTGCCCTTTGTACACTCAGTAGACTTCTTGCCCTGACACCTATCTGATTACAATCCAGTTATATCTACTATTCATTATGCCAACATTAAAAACAAAGTTACTGCATGGATATATAATGACACTCTTCTAAAGGATGACCATTTTTTAACACAGTTAAGAACAAAGCCAACAGAGTTTATAGAGTTTATAAAAAATGGTGTTTCTGATGAAACAGTGGTTTCAGCCTCCATTAAGGGCTTTATATGAAATAATGCCATTGGGTTTGGTTCCAACTAACATAAAACAAGACTGTAAAAAATTGCAGATCTGGAAGAACAAAGTATTATTCTGGAGATGGACCTCAAAAGAAATTATTCAAGAACTAAAGAAAATAAAATGAAAACAAACAAGCAGAATTAATTTATTGAGAAGTAGGGCAAAATATATGATCCATATCATTTAACGGAAAAACTTTGCAGAGGGCAGCAGAACGAGTCATCTTTTAGCACTTATTTCTTACAACAGGAAACTAAAAGATCTATACCAGCATTACAGTGTGCACAATGTGTAGTGATAACTACAACAGAAGAAATAAATGAAGCTTTTAAAAATGACTTTTAAGGAACTATATATAGGTGACCAAATCCCCTCAAAGAAGGGCTTAACTGACTTTTTTAGTAATCTAAAACTTCCTACCTTATTGTCTGATGACACCAAATTGCTCGCTTCTCCTATTAGCTGGAGGAATTACTCAAAGCCATCAAATCCACAAATAAAGGCTGAACACCAGGTATAAATGGTATAAATAAATGGGGGGGCCGCTGTAGTTCAGGAGGAAGAGCAGTCATCTTCCAAAAAGACCCTGCACTGCGTCCCGATGTATCTATTCGGGTATGAGTGTGTGTGAATGTGACATGCAGTGTAAAGTGCTTTGAGTGGTCCAGTTGAATGGAAATGTGCTATATAAGTACAAGTTCATTTACCAGTTCTGTTGATCTCTATTTAGCACTTTGAGATATACTTGGACTGGTTTGGTTAGAGAGGCTGAATTATGCCACTGATAAAGGCTCGTTTAATAGAGACCTAAACACAGCCCCAATCATGGTCATACCTAAGCCTGGTAAAGACTCCTTGGAACGTGCTAGCTACTGTCCAGTCTCTCTAAAAAAATGTTGACCTTAAAATATTCTCTAAAGTTTTAGCCAGTAGAATTGAGATAGTAATTAGGAAATCATTTAGTCCAGATCAAACAAGATTTATCAAGGGCCACATGGCTACTGATAACATCTGTCTGCTCTTATAAATACTGGATGTAAGACATGATATCCTGCCTAACTGTGGCTTACTGTTTCTTGACTCGGAGAAAGCGTTCACTCGTCTTGAATGGCCTTATCTTGCTTATCTTGTTTTCACCTTATCTATGGAAACATCTTGCACATTTCATTAGAAACTCCAAACAGATCGACCCTATTAAAATAGACTCAACATCACATTCATTATCCCTTTATGCAGATGATACATTAGTTTAAATGGCAAATGACTTCAAACAAACTCTGCCCATTGTCCTGACAGTACTGGAGCAGTTTGAAAATCTGTCAGGATATAAGATTAATTTGTCAAAATCAGCACTAATGCTGATTAATACAGACCAAAGCAAAATATCTCTTCTCTTCCAGATCAAGGTTTTAAAAGAGGTTGTTTATTTATTATTATTGAGTTATAATAAGTAATTATGTGTCAGCTGTGGCTAAAATAAATAATTTGTCAATTCTAAGAAACATCAAACAGGATATTAACAGATGGAGACATCTGCCAGCGTCCATTCCTGCATGAATATCAACTTTTAAAATGAATGTTCTACCCCACATTAATTTCATTAGTTCAATGTTTTCACTTGCACCCCCTATAGGTTATCAGCAGAAACTGGACTCCTTACTGAGAGGCTATTTGTGGAACGGCAAGCAGCACAATATAACATGTTCTGCACTTCAGCACAAAAAGAAGGCTGAAGGATTAGTATGCCCATATTTTAAGCTGTATCATTGGGCATTTATTTTAAAATGTCTTAGCTGTTTGTTTGAAGACAACAAAAATGCTGCTTAGAAAAGCAGAGAACAGGAGTTAACAGCAACATTGAGATTGCAGGATTTTCTTCTTATAGTTATATCTTCCAAAAAATGTGCTTTGTATTATGGTCCAATCCTATCACATGTGCTCCAGGTGTTTAGAGCTTAAACGTTTAGAGAGAAACAGGAGGGTAAACATTTATCAACATACATTGGGGAAAAAAGGTATTAAAACTCTCCAGGACATTAGTGAGCCCTTGACTTTTAAGACTCGATATCTCAATATGGTATTAATAAAGTAGAAAACCTCCTCTTTTTTCTAATAGTAGTTTTTCTACTTTAGATTAAGATCAGCTTGTAAAGTCTATCAGATTCCCTGGGGGACAGACTTATAGGATCATCCTATTTTAGCCTGGATACAGAATGGCCCCAGATGTATAGTTTTATATATTTATGATAAGCTAAATTCTCAGAAACATATGCCTACAGCAGGAATGAAAGCCTGGCAGAAGGATGTAACTAAGCTATGACAAAATTTAGATTGGGAGACAACTTGAGACAATGTTATTGGATCATTAAAAAAACATAACTCATCAATGCATACACCTAAAATATTTTATAGATCATATCTAATACTCAACATTAGACATAAAATGGGACCCATACTTTTCATTTTGCCCCCATGGAACCTTTGTTTTTACAAGTGAATAGGAATATCCAGGAATTATTGACTAATGAATGAAGGTGATAAATACTATATCTACACTAAAAGAGGTACATTTTCCAATTGAACCTGCTGTACACCTTCTGAATGATGATTCACAACATTCCCTTTCAAGAAAAACCAAAACAACCTGCTGACAGGACAAACTGCAGCAAAGAAAATGGTTGTTCAGCGTTGGAAACTTCCTCACGACGTCTCGGAGACCTAATAGCTTTGAAGCTTCTTAGACATCTTGGAGTAAAAGGATTCAAGGGTGAGATTGAATTGTGATTGTTGATGCACCTAAAGTTGAAATAAAAAGTTGAATGAAAAAAAAACAACCTGCAGTAATTTGTAAGTTATGTCACTTCACATAAATAATATAAAAATGCAGCAGAGAGATGGAAGACTAGGAATCAAACTGCTAATTTGAGCAACAAGAGCACTGCAGACTGAGATTAAGATGCCAAATCCTCATTTTTAAAAATTATTTTAAGCTTATGGCCACAAAGGAAACACAAAAAGCATAAATAAAGAGAACATGACAAGAGTAATCTGACATTATTATTTAATAACAAATTATGTAGGCACAATATTCATGAGGCTTTTTAACAAAAAACAATAACAAGCAAATTACCAGGCTGACAGGAAAAATAATACAGTAAAGAAAGAGAAATGGCTATTAAAACCTGTTACAGCACAAGAATTATATTTACATTAAGGGTGAAACTGTTTGAAACAAACTATGGCCTGTTCTGAAATAGTTTAACTGTACAAATTAAATGCTGAATAAAAAACAAATGGGCAATTTACTCAAGACCCCCGGCTCGATGACTTATTTACTGTGTAGGAGTTCCTACAATAGACTTTAATGGCAAAATCCCATCATTGTACATGGCCACTGCTTACTTCTAAGCCAACAGTTTTAATCCTATGTTTGGAATTACTGGTAGCAGAAACATTATCAACACATTAGTACATATAATGACCTTGCTGACAACTATATGCAAATTTAATATTCTACAGTTGATGAACTTAATACATATTTGTGAGTCATGAGGGAAACGCTTGGCTTTTTTTCTGCTAGATGTTCCACTGTGTTTAACAGCAAATGTTGATAGTTTGTTGTGGGTATGTGATCATGTGCCTTCTGTGTAAAATAGGTTTTTAACCACAGTTTCAAGTGATGCTATGAGAGAGTGAAACTGCTGCGAGCTGGACGGCTGACTGTAATCACAACACTCATAGTAAACATCGGTAAAAGTAAAAGTGATTAGGCAACAAAAAGTAAGGAAATTGTGTTTTCCTCTTTAATAACACAAACTGGTGCTGTAGCATACATTGTTGGAAAGTCTAATTAGTTAGCTTTACTGAAATATATAATTTGTGAGGAGTGTGGTTCTGTGGAATGAGAAACACAGCTAAATGTGAGGGTAGTGCCCACCTTTTGGTATCCACTCTTTTATTGTCATCTTAAATGATGGCATTGTAAGTACTGTCTCAGAACTCTGTAGACGTCAGAAAGCCACTAGTTCCAGATCCTGATACGTCTATTAATCAGATGCCTACATCTACATACACCTGTATCTGGCACACACTTGGCAGCACTTGGCTTTCAAAATAAGAGTCAATGCCTGCACAGAGCAGGGGATTTTGGCACATTTTTTGAGGGCACTACTCACACATATTTACTTGTGCTGCTCATTCGACAGAGGCATGATCCTTACATGTTATACCTCACCATATAGGCAGCTAATGGTGATTGATATACAATAACAATTGATATTATTTTAGGGGAGAAATAAAAAACCAACACAAATTTCCTTTCACGCTTTTTATTCTTTCTTTTCTTTTTGCCTTTGCATTGCAGATTCCTCATAATTTGATTGTTAATGGAGTAAGAAAAATTCTAGAGCTTTTCTTTTAAAGGACTACTTCTATCAGATGTTGGTCACACAACATCCTGTGCCTTTTATGAACTTCTTCAAGCTTAGCTAGCCCTGAGTTGCTGTCATAATGTACATTCTCCCCCAGGACACCAAAAATACCAAAATTAGCTTTGTGAGATCAAAACTTGGCTTTTCCTCAACTTTTTCCCACACTGGCCTTTTATAGTTTGGTTAACCCAGATAACAAGGCAACAGGCTGGAGGCTGCTGAAAACCACCGAGTCACCCGTCATGTCCTAGAGGACGTTTACTCATTAGAGAGGAGTTGAACTAGATGTCCTTGCATCACTCCATACATCCGCAACACTGCTGAAATGTGGGGACAGAGTGACTCTTAGTGGTGATACACATATAATACAGCTAGCACACACTGCATGAGAGAATACTGATGGCAGTAAGCATTAGTCTCAGTTTGGTGCTGTTCCCACAGATATCTTTATCTATCTATCTATCTATCTATCTATCTATCTATCTATCTATCTATCTATCTATCTATCTATCTATCTATCTATCTATCTATCTATCTATCTATCTATCTATCTATCTATCTGTCTGTCTGTCTGTCTGTCTGTCTGTCTGTCTGTCTGTCTGTCTGTCTGACATGTTTTTTTATTTCAGATAATTGAAACTGAAAATCACATCATTGAAAGAAAACTGACAAGTTAAAAAAAAAAAGTCACCATAAAGAAATGATGTCAACAAGTAAGAACAGTATCAGTGTAAATAATTGTTTGAATTAAAAGTTATGATTTTCTTTATAAATGTATTTTATTTTTGAATGCAACTTTTTTTATTCTCAATAAACTTTGTTAGTTCCAAAGCGAGTTTTTCAGGACTCATAACACAAGTTTTTCTATTTTATTTGAAGCTGAATTTTTTCAGACACATTTTATTTTCAGTACCAATAGGAGCTGTCATTGTTATATTAGTTCTCATTAGTTCACCTGGTTTTAATTGTTAATTCACTCCACCTGCATCTCGTTAGTTGTGTTCCAGTCATATGCCCCTTGGTTTCAGTCAGTGTTTGTCAGATCGTTTGTCATGTGTTTGTAAGGTCTGTTCTTTGAATTAAAACTTTGTTCCTACAGGCCGCCTGCCTTCTACTTCCGAGTCCTGCATTTGAGTCCACTTGCTCCTCGACCCATGACGTCTCCAACATTTTAACAGTTTAGCATAAGTTAACCCGGTTTCTCTTTAGACTAGTTAGTTGAACCTCCTTTCTGGAACAGGCCCCCAGTCAGCCTGAAGCTCTTTAGATGTTTTAGCTCATGTCTGTAATTTACAAGAACCACCAATGTTAATGAATGAATGAATGAATGAAAAATACTTTATTAATCCCAAAGGGAAATTCAATATTGTAGTAGTAGTAATTTTTTTTTTTTTTTTTTTTTTTTTTTTAGTAAAGTAAAACAATCACATTAATTAATTAAGGGCTTTGTTCTTCAGCCTGATAGCTGCTGGAAGGAAGGATCTTCTGTATCTCTCTGTCTTGCATCGGACTTGAACAAGCCTCCCACTGAACACACTCTGTTGTTTCGTCACGGCGTTGTGTAGAGGGTGTGAAGGATCTTCCATTATCTTCGTCAGCTTGTACAGAATTCTTTTTTTGATGATCAACTCCAGCGGCTCCAGAGTTACTCCAAGCACAGAACCGGCTTTCTTGATCAGTTTGTTAATTCTTTTCAAGTCTCTGGTTCTGATGCCGCTGCCCCAGCAGATTGCTGCAAAGCTGATTGCACTTTCAACAACAGACCTGTAGAACATTTGCAACATTTTGGTGCAGACGTTAAAAGATCTCAGCTTCCTTAAGAAGTAGAGTCTGCTCTGACCTTTCTTGTAAATGTACTCAGTGTTGCTTTTCCACTCAAGTCTGTTGTCCAGCTGAACTCCAAGGTATTTGTATTCCTCCACCACCTCCACCTCCTCTCCCATGATGGAAACACTTCTATGTGTGTTCTTGTTCCTCCTGAAGTCAACAATCATCTCCTTTGTTTTCTTGGTATTCAAGATGAGATGATTGTCACCTCACCATTTCACAAACTGACCGACCAGTTCTCTGTACTCTGCTTCTTGTCCATCACTGATACACCCAACAACTGCTGAGTCATCAGAGTATTTCTGTAGATGACAGAACTCAGAGTTGTACTGGAAGTCTGAGGTGTACAGCGTGAATAGAAATGGTGAAAGTACAGTCCCTTGTGGTGTTCCAGTGCAGCTGACCACCATCTCAGACACACAACCTTTCAGTCTCACAAACTGTGGTCTGTTTGTGAGGTAGTCGTAAATCCAGGTGGTTGTGGAGGGATCCACCTGGAATTTCTGCAGCTTCTCACACAGCAGAGCAGGCTGAATCGTATTAAAAGCACTTGAGAAATCAAAGAACATGACCCTCAAAGTGCTGCCTGACTGGTCCAGATGAGAGTGGGCTCTCTGAAGCAGGTATATGATTGCATCTTCAACCCCAAGCCCATTACAGTATGCAAACTGTAATGGGTCCTGAAAGGTGTTCACCTGCTTGCTGAGGTGAGCCAGTAAGAGTCTCTCCAGGACTTTCATGACGTGAGATGTCAGGGCGACTGGTCTGTAGTCTTTTGGTTCAGCTGGTTGTGGTTTTTTAGGCACTGGAACAAGGCAGGATGTTTTCCACAGCAACTACAATTGCTGCTGCCACCTAGCGGCGCATTCTAGAACATAAGTGAGTAGATGTGTGTTTGTATTAAGTCACATAACCTATGACAGCTTAATTTGCTGTTGTTAAAGAAATGAATATAAAGCATTTCCAGTTATGCAACAATTATTTTTATTATTATTATTATTATTATTATTTGGATGTGTTTTCTCAATTATGGGAATTAATCTTGAAGGACAATATCTTGGTCTGACCACTAGAGGGCCATCAAATCTTACAGATGCTGATTTCACTCACTTGACTTTTTATTTGATATGCATATAAGGGTTTTATTTATTTAAATTTTTTTTTTCGTGAGTACTAATTTTAACAACACTAACATCTTATCTCTTCTGGCTACATAACTGTTCATCCTTTCAGAAAACAAGTTTAGGTTCTCTAAACTAGGCCAAATCCAAATAAAAATAATCGTATTTTGCCACAACAAGACATTTATATCCACCAACCTCGTCTGCCTCCTACTCATGCTTGAAGCTGATTTTTCTTCAAAATAGCGCTATTAGTAGCAGAGAATGTGGGCTCACTGTTCTTCTCGTCTCCAAAGTGTCTTTTATCTTGACTCCCTCTGGTGTCTTTTTTTTTTCTCAGTAAGCAGGAGTCAGTTGAGTAAAAGACACTGCTGGGAAAAGAGACAAAGCGAGTGGATATTCCCTCTGCTGCTGCTCATATAAAATGCTCCCAAATCGCAGCCAATGGCCAGTACAGATTATCATTAATCATTAGCAGGAGTTGTCATGAGGGGGGAAGCGAGGAGTTTGGAGGACTAACAGGAAAGCAGGTGGAGAGCATGGATGAGGGAGGGCTGATGAATGAGTGCAGTGTAGTCCCACAGGCAGAGTATACAAGCAGGGTGAAGCACTCTCAGTGGCTGTGCTTTGCACAGTGATGCCTCTGTAGATACATGTAGGTATAGATGGGATGTTGTGTGACTATGAGGCATTTTAAACCTGTATAAATGTGAATCCAAGCTGAACAGATGCTTGTTTAGCAGACCGTGTTTACTTTTTTTCTTTTTTTTTTCAAAACAATTGCCTCCCTCTTGTAAGGCTTTACAGGGATAAGAGAACCACACACATATAAAAACAAGGAATTGAAGAGATAGTAAAAGTTTTATCCCTTTTCACTTGGGCCAGATATCCAGCTGTGCTGCTTGGATATACAAAGCTAAAGGCGTGCATCTGTGCTTGTGTTTGTGTCAGATGCTATAATCCAGCTTATGTACAGTGAACCACAGTGCAGCAGGGTGATAGATGCAGACATGGGTTAAGGGCACAGTATCTGATAATACATTTCAATACAAGTCAAAGAACAGACTCTAAACCCCCTTCTTTCTCCCCTCTAAAATCCTGACTGTCCCCTGACTGTATAGTTCAGCCTGAACCTTACAAATGCATCTGCAAGCCCTCCACCTCTGTTTTTTCTTTTCTTTTTTTTTTTTTTTTTACCCTATCCTGATAAGAGCTAAAGCTGTTTATGAGATTTAGAGAAGGAAAAAGGGAAAGACAGAAAACTGAGAATTAGAGAGGATTAAAAAAAGATTGAGAGAAGGAGTGAGAGATATTCCTATCCATAAACTGGCAGCGTGGAACAACATAATCCCAGATTTTTTTGGCTGTTGTTTTTCCTGAAAGGTTTTTGGATTATGAGCGCCTGCTGTATTATAAAGCCTGTTTCTCATTGTGCTCAGCAGATTGTAAACATGACCCTTCCTGCTGCTCAGCTGAGTGGCACTAAGTAGACAAGATAGCCACGTAAGATAGACCTAGAAAGAAAAATTACATGGATGACGAATATAGATTTGAGATCATTTTAATTGTAGATGTTTATCACTGAAAATATGCACAAAACTCAGTATTTACTCTTACAAAGGTAAACATTTTCTCTTCCACTTGATTAGCCTCATGTGACTTCAGAAACCAATGTGAAGTCAAACCGCAGTCCAAAAACACCCTTTTTTTTTTTTGCCCTGTTCAGGCACCTTTACCACTGAATATTTTAAAAAGCCATGGAAACAAGTCTCGTTGCACCCTCTCTAATTGCACAAGGAAAGCTGTCCAGCTGGTGTGCGTATCATTCTCCATGTTACGGGATAACTGACTCCCATCCACACATGGATATCATCATCACCGGGTGTCATCTTCTTTGTTGTAAAGTGACTCATGTATCAAACAAGGTGTCATTGCACTTCATAACATGAACAGGCAAATGTTTTCTCTTTTGCTAACCTCCCAGTTGAAACAGTGACTGTCTATATAGTCAAACTATAACATTAAATTTATTTGACATTGTCAAAAATGTGATTATAATTAAAGCTTTGGTTCTCTTTGGTGTTACAGTGTTACAGTGATTTTCGGCACTCTGGCCAGCAGCTTTACAGTCAATTTAATTCTCATTGTAAAGTGGATCCTTTTATAAACTGGTGTCAAACAAACAAACCATGTCATCTGAGGTGTTTGACTGTTAAAGTAAGGGGATTTAGTGGCTCCTTGATGATGCTCTGCAAATCAATACAAAGCTGTTTCCAAGTGATCACCTTTATCTTATGATGAAACATTTCTCTCCTCATGGGGGCAGTCTCTTTCAGCGAGACAGTGCTAACATCCACAAGCAGCAGGGTCACTGCACAGTTTTTAATGAGTATGACAATAATTTGAATATTCTACTGTCATTATAGACACCAGATGTCAACCTAACTAAACATTGTCGATAAATGTGATACCCAGTTGTGTTTGCAGCCTGCTTCTATTTGGCTTGAAGGTCCAAATGAACTATCCTGTTCAAAATGCACAGTTAAGGTGAAAGGAAACTTACAATAATCAAATTTTGTGAGATAATGTGAAACCCGATCTCCTGTCACAAGCTTTAAAAACAACACACTAATTTCAGATTTGGCCCTTTTGTAAACAATGTTAAAAATGCCTTCTGTACACAGTCCAAAGAGCTTCACGTTTGGAGAGGACAGCTGTTCCTGCAGAGGTTATTACACTCCTGTTGTGTCTACTTCACTGAACAGCCTGACAGGGTGGCAGGATGAAGAGTCGCTTTGAGAACACAGGAGAGCGCAACATCAAATGCGGACACAGTTCTCTTCATTTCCTCCTTTGAGATAGAATGCGTGGCCCATTTGCTCTGTTTATCAAAAATGTTTGGATGTGGGAGGCTGCTATTCAGACTATTCTCATGAATATAAGCATATTTCACCACAGCGTTTACACTGGAAAACTGGATTTCATTGTGGATTCTGCCATTGTGTCCTTTCATTTCACTTGTAAGGATACTCAAAGGAAATAAAGTCAAAACAAAATCATCACAACATGAATTTCAGTGTTTTTTTTGTAAGACTACACAACCATCAGGACCATTATAGAGAAATCAAAGGTGTATTTAATGTTACACTGACCAATTTTCCTTATAATGGCACACCAGTACTATGGATCGAATAACTTCTGGTGTCTTCTGTAGTGCTAATAAGACATTCAGGGTAATTTTACCTTGAATGTGAGCTTTTAGCTCATTGTCATTCCTTTGCAGTTTGTAATGTTACTGTGTAATTTAACCCCCAGTGCTCTCAGAAATAGTTTTCCAACTAAACTCTGTGGACATTGTACAAAGCTTCATTTTTGGATGTGAAAATGGTTCATCTAATTTAATATGCACATATCTGTATATGTGAATTAATCCTGGTCGAATCTTGCCTGGCTGCTCATTCTTAACTCTGCTCAAACAATCTTTACTCTTTGACTTGGCTTAGTCAACAATGTGCTGCTAATGTTCAATAAACCTTCTTTTCCATTGTCATGTCTGAGAAAGCCCAATTTGAAAGTTGCCCCAGTGTGCCATTTCTGTGTGCAAAAGAATAATTTGTACATGAGTGTTGCACATGAAATCCAGATGTTTGAATTCAAATTAGTGAGAATGGTCTCTGGCACATTAAAGGCAGAAATGTTTATAACATCTAAAAGGTCTAGCAAATAAAACACCATATGGACATGTTAACAAGGCTAAAGCCACGTTTTCCTTTGGGGGATGGGTTGTTTGATATTGCTTTTGTGCCCCATTGAAAGCAGCTTATATAGTCTAACAGCGAAGTGTCCAGTTCTACAGCAGCATCCACCAGTTCTCCCTGACCTCCAGGTGCTGCCATAACCTCTGCAGAATCTTCTCAATCGCAGTATCATGTTGCTCTAGAGACTATGTTTTAGCCATTACCTGTAGATACATGCTATCAACTGTCTTTCCCAGATGAAAGCCACTTGGTGGTTGAACAGTTCCAGGAACACAAGGGGTCTGGCTTGGGCTATACCCCAAAACAAACAAAATGATAAAGTGTGACTATCACACCAGCATTTGACATGGGCAGTTTGGTTTCATAACACCTTTTGTTATCTCTACCAGGGTTTCTCACTGTATGCCATAAAGAAAAAAACAGAATATAACAATAAAGCAAAGTTTTTTTTTTTTTTTGTAGAAAGGAAATAATTCTGTACTATAAATAACATTTAAACTGGACAAATTAGGTTGAAAAGGGAATCAGTAAAGGTGTGTCTAAATCTCTATAATGTAATTTTAATGGAGCTAACTGTGGCGTAGTTGCTGCTAATGAGTCTGAAGCAAGACTCATCCAGCTTTCATCCTGCCACGCAAGGCCATCAATTAGGAATGAGGGTGGAGACCAGTCTCCCATGTTCGTCACAGCTTTGAAGGAATTATCCTGTTTGAACATTTACATCTTTGAGTAGGGTAGAAAGAGTCAGACAGACAAGGGGAAAAAGAGAGCTGAGCTGGTATATTGCACCCTGCTGCTCTCTGATGTTCTCAGCTGACTGCAGCTTTGCCTTTCAAGTGAACTTACAGTCTGATTAGTGATCTACTGTACCATCTTTTACACAGTAATGTAGTGCAGAAATCAGTTTCCCCTACAGTTTCAATGTGATTAGTATAAGAAATTTCTACAGTTTTGTGAAATTAACTTGAGTCAGCAAACAGTTTCCAGTTCTAACACACATGTTGTTGTCTGTACCTGAGGGTTTATAAACAGAAAGACTGAAGACAAAGCAGCAGGAAACATGGAGGATGGAGAGCAAATGTCAATGAAATAACACAAGTATCAACAAGAGTTACAGCAACACCTTCCAACTGCTCTCTTTCACAATGGTGATACTATTGCCTGCCAAAGCAACGCTACAGACAAAACTTCCTTATGTATCTGCATGTGATTTTTTTGTGTTTGTTACAGAGAAGTGCAACACAGCAGTGGTAGTAAGAGTCATCTTTCTGGGCATTGAAGTACAGGCATGTTTTTTACTTTGTTAGTTTATACACACACACACACACACACACACACACACACACACACACACACACATGTATATATATATATATTCATTCCACAGTCAATAGGTCCATTGAAAAGATTAATGCAAATACTAAAACTAATGCAAATTATTGTCCCATTTATTAAAAAGTTGGGATGATGTAGAAAATAAATAAAAGCAGAATGCTGTGATTTACTTATAGCAGTATTTAATTAACAAAATAACAAATCTAATGTTTAAAGTGTGAAATTTTACTATCCCATGACAAGTAATAATTAATATTGAATTTTAATTGCAACTTGTCTCAAAACAGTTGGGACAGGGTAATGTGTTTTACCCTTGTGTAGCATCCCCTCTTCTTTTAACAAGTCTTTAAAAGCCTGGAAACTGAAGAGATTAGGAGCTGCATGTGAAAAGAATATAGAAATTCCTGTTTTCTCTTACATGGATAGTGTTCTTCAGATATGCAAGTTGCCATTTCAGTAGGCAATAATGTATCCCCATAGCAGAGATGTAGACTGAGCACTAATACCTGATTAGATCCAAGATTTTCAAAAAAGAATTTCAAATTTCAATTTGTTTGAGCACCGAACAGTTTTCCACTTTACCTTAGTTCATTTGAATGAGCTTTGACCTAGATAAGGCTGCTGTGTTTCCAGATTATGTTCACATGTGACGCATTTGTGGATGGCAAGGGTGAACTGTACTCTCAGAAATTTCCATCAGTGTCCCTGATCCCATTAAGATTTCAATGAGATAATCTTGCCTGTTTTTATTGCATTATTACACAAGGGCCCAAAGATCAGAGTCATAATTTGACCATGTCCTGATGTTATTTAGATGATGGCATATTCAAAGCCTGTTCGTCAGAGAATAGACTTTAAAGTTCTGCTGCTGGTCTATAAAGCTCTGAATGGTTTAGGACCAAAATACATCAGAGACCTCTTGACCCAGTATGAACGTACCAGAACCCTCAGGTCATCTGGATCCAGTTTCTTATAAGTCCCCAGAGTCAAAACCAGACATGGAGAAGCTGCATTCAGCTTCCATGCTCCACATGTCTGGAACAAACTCCCAGAAAGCCTCAAATCAGCTGAAACACTCAGTTTATTTAAATTAAGGTTGAAGACCCACCTGTTCTCTGCTGCATTTCAATAGTTCTTATTTAGAAGTCCAGATCTGCATTTGGTTATTTTATGCTGAAATCTTACCTTTATTTCTTTATCTGAGCTTTTTCCTGCTGTTTTTATGTAATCAATTTTATCTTTTATGATCTTTGTTTTTCTAATGCACTTGTATTTTTTTTTTCTTCCCCTGCACCTTGCTGTAATGTTTTTATGTTGTATGTAAAGCACTTTGAATTGTCTTATACATGAAAAGTACTATACAAATAAATTTGCCTTGCCTTGCCTTCATGTTTGGAGTTATTATTCAGAAATTCCTCATTCTTCGATTGCAGAATGTCTCTCAAACCTTATGTCTGAGAGACTATACCACTCTGTGGTGCTCTTTCTACAACTAATCATATTACTGACATGTTGCCAAATAACCTATTTATTTGTGACATGTTTATGTAACACATTCAAGGCTTTTTGGACCCTAGTGACCAATATTTTTTTCCTGCCCACTTGACAGGAAAGTGTGCAGTAAGAGAAAGCTATAACATGCAGAATGGGGACTAATGTGGCTTTAGCCACTGTACAAAGTTGAGTACAGAGTACTCTGTACTTTTATTTTTTATTTTATTTTTTTTATATCAACAAAGCCTTTTTGTAGAGGTGTCCAAAGTCAGGATGTTTCTTGCTGCATCATGCCTGAATTGGATTAATGTTTCAACATGCCTGTTGAGGGGAGCCATTTGATTTGAAGCAGGTAAACATGTAAAACCTGCAGGATTGTGGCACTCAAGGACTGGAGCTGGACACCCCTGCCTTATTGCATAAAATATGTGATGGTTTGCAACCATAAAGGAAAAAAGAAGATAATACACATAATGCATGTCTTAGATGTTTTCTTTTTTTGTTGATGATGCACATTATCATATAGCTTATGTAAATTCTTATCACCATGCAAGACATGTTCAGTCATCGTATCCTGTAGAAGTGTGACATACATTCAAATCATTTACTTAATTTAAAGTACAGAAATAAAAATAGTCTAATACAGGTTAAAGTCTTTCATGAAAACTCCAAACAAAGTAAAATGTATTTAAGGTGCCAAAATGTTTTCTCTGACTGATACATCATTGTTTCAATCATCATTAATAAATATTTATCATTGGCCTATCATTGCACAAGCAGCCAGTTACTATTGTAACTTCCAGGCAACCAGCAGCTAAAGATAAATATGAGAATTGGAGGGGAAAGAAGAAACTACTCATACCAGGAACTTATATACTTTTAAGTAGATGCAGCTAACTTGAAAAAAAGTCACTTGGAATGAAGAATTGGGTAACATTAAATTCATTCTGAGTTTTAGGTTTTACCCACCTGGAATTTAAGTTCAACATTTTGGCATCTTTTTTGGAATCCGTGGGATTTAGACATTTTAGTGGTTTCATGGGGTTTATATGGACTTCAAGAAAAACAGAAAATCTAACTGCTCATATTCTTAAAAATCTCATTAAAAATATCTTTTTGACTGTGAGATTTTGCAAGTGACAGCTGCCAAATGGTACACTGTCTACCATAATTAATTGCTCTGATGATTATGAGTATTAGAACAAAGCCATGTGGCAAAATCCTCATGTCTGTGGGGATTATCTCCTGGTCCTGCTGCATTTGTCTCCATTTCAGCTGACTTAGTGAGCTGACTGAAGGAAATGTATGACAAATGAATTCGATTGGACTATTCTGAGCCGCTCTATTATTACGTTCACATGGCTGTGTGCGTGTGTGCTGCCACTCCATGTACACACACACAACATGCATCCCTACGGCTGTCATGTGATCTGTAAAGCTTCTCTCTAAGGGAATTGACTATCTATTCTGTGACAGAAATGCACCAAGGTCTCTGATTGGCACATGTAAAATCCCTCCGTGTGTCACCGGGAGGCCAGCGGTGTGTGTGCATGATTGTACATGTGTGCATCAATGTGCTCATGTTAGGGTGAGGGTATATATGAGTAAATGCCACTGATCCCAAATGAATTAGCTAGGTTTTTGAGAGCTTCAAAGCAGCTATGGGATCTTGCATGCATGCATGTGAGTCGCTGTTATCTCACTGTCCACATGTTGAGTTTAACTGTGCTGCCAAGAAACAGTGCAGATGATAAATCCACTGGTTAGGTTATCCAGCAGGTTATCCGAGATACACCACCAGTGTTACTTGAGAAAGAGAGGGAAAAAGATAGGAGCAGGAGGATGTTTTCATATCTATGTATCAGATAGATAGATAGATAGATAGATAGATAGATAGATAGATAGATAGATAGATAGATAGATAGATAGATAGATAGATAGATAGATAGATAGAGAGGGAGGAATGTGCTGAAAGTTCAAGAAAGAGAGCAGAATGTAGAGAAGAGACCAGTAATCTGAACTCTTTGTCAGAGTAACAGATTAGCTCACTGGATGAAATGATATATGACTGGCAGCCAGGCCTCCTCACATACACATGCACAATCCCATGCCCTCAATGGATCAATTTCCCTGTCATCCAAGTGTGCAACCATACATCATCACCTTGATCACATCTCACACACAAACACATGGTCATGACTCCACTTTATATATGTAGATGTACATGAATATGGATGAACATGGATATGAATCAGATGTGTAGTAGCAGGGAAATGTCTAAAACCTGCAGGATAGTTGGTGATCTTGCACTACTCTTCATTCAGGAAAAAAAAGCTATGAACTGCAGTGTTCATTTCGAACATTTCTCTGTGGGTCCAGAGGTTTTTTTGTCCACATTAAAAACTTTTGGAAAAGTTATGTTAAGAGAATATTTACTTATCTGAATAAATTTCCATGGTCATCTGCAGGTTTTCTGTATTCAGTTAAGCAAAGAAATTTTTCCAGAGGAGAGGATCAGTGCTATTCCTAAATGCCGGTAAAGGGTGAGCTCCGATTTTAAACTCCTTGGATATTACAATGCAGCAGTGGCAAGTGTCACATGGCAGATTACTTTTAACAGCTAAAAGTGACTTGTAATTTGACATAGACTTGCCACTCAAAGACTTGAGACTTGACTTGGAGTTGCAACAAAGAACTTGTGAACATCTCTGATATACTGAAAAGAAAGCTGTAGAACCTAAACTGCACTTTATGTGGTGTTTTAAGACTAAATGTCTCTGCCTTATTTATTTGGTCTTAATACTGTTCCTATCTGTTTTGGCTGCCAGCACAGGAGAGATAGCATGTGCATGCACACACACACAACCACACACAGTTGTACACACAGTCACACTTCACAGCCAGTGGGGGCCTATTTTTTCAAATGAACTGCACTGGCCAGAGTAACTGTGTCTTGACAAAGTCATTTGTTGTGAGTAAACTTCTTTGGGCAACTCAGGTCATTTCACCAAGTGGAGCACACACACAAAAACAGGCGGTGAGATAGGTCAGTTTGGTTGCCATGGTGTCAGTCACCCCTCTGCTCCTGCTGGTGTTGTCTACTGGGAATGCCTGTAACTTAGCTAAAGTGGGTTCAATCTAATGTGAACTTCTCACAGCTGAGAAGGGGAGGTGAGCACACATAAAGACACACACACTCACTCACACACACAATAACATATTGTTTTGTCCTTTTGACTTGACACAGATATTTCTGATTTCCTTCTTGTCCAGTGCAGTCCACTAAGGAGCCTTTCCAACATGCCTGGAGTTGTGGTGTGTGTGTGTGTCTGTGTTTTTAAGTTTTGTGTTGATGCATTACCGTACCCCTCTCTGTTTGACTGCCAGTCTGCACTAACAAGAGATGACTAATAGCCTACCATTTATCCAACATGTCTTGGCGCTGCCCATATGGCCTTCTTCACATTACCGTAATAGTATCATTTACGTTTATTGCGTGCACCTCTTTGTTCTCTCAACCTGCCGCTAGGAGGCGCTGCTCCACTTCAAACCTGACAAAGCGCTCCATACCGAAGGCAGGACAAGCAGGAGCGCAACAACAGTCTGCGTGACTCCCCAACCGAATTGCACTTCTGTCCCGCCGCTGGGCTGCTGTTTCATAATTTTCTTTAAAGAGCATAGAAATAAAAATCCCGTTGTAAAACGAAAGTTCATTTCTGGCGTTTTCTCCCTGTCGGTATGGCATCATAACTTTCTGTGTAAAAGAAGAAGGGAGGAGCGGAACTTTCAGGAGACCTTCTTTGGCACCGGAGTAGACGCGAGGGCAGCACGCTGGTTTTTACTCCGCGAGGACACATCAACCACCGTTTATTTCCCGTCACCCAGCTTTGGGGTTGTGGATGGTATGGTATAACTTTTCTGCTCCTGTCAAACCTGCGCAGCCCGTGCGCGAGAAAAGAGTCGCTTTGGGATTGTGGAGAGGGGATGCGAGCCTCTCCTCCGTCTCGAATATCGGCGTGGCTATGAGGAAAGAGGTTTACCTGCTGGGCTAACAGAACAAGACCACACCGCAACAACAGGTATGGATCTCTGAAGCATTCACACTTGGGGCACAGCAGGCTGGTTTTTAATTAACTGGGTAAAAAGTGAGTGTGATTAAAGTAAACGGGCCATCTGATATGGATGGACAGAAGTGTACCACAGTCCTATCTCGCATTGTAAATCCATTTATGCACGAAATGGAACAGACTTCATCCGGTTCATTTTAGGAAACGGAAAAGAGTGGATTTTATGAGCGCGTGAGAGTTATTCCAAAAAAAGAATCCTGAACTGGTATACGTTTTTATTTACACGCTAGTGATTTTTTTTAATAATAGCGAAGACAAATGATTGCGGCTGTTTCAGGTGTTGCACAGCCTATAGGATTGTCTCCCTCCCTTTCCCTTTTTCTCTCAGACATACAAACACCCGAGCGCGCCCGCACTCACACAAACAGAGGTTTACATGTAGCTGTGGTATGTGTTTTATTTAGGCCGAACCATTATGCATTTGCGACTTTTGCTGGTTGGTCCTATAAGCTGCGATGCTGCATTTCCTAAGTTATTATATGTTAATTATGCCGTCGCTCTATTTAACAGAGAAAGCAGTGCTAATTATAGTTTCTTGTCTTGTTTAAACACAGTTGCACTCGTTTTAATATGGCCGAAAAGCCGTTTCAAGGGCTTTCATATGCTGATATTGAGAGGATACCTGCTGCGCAGCATCAGCATCACCTGATGTACTGCTAGTGAATCTGATCATTTTATGGTTACAGTGGTAACACAGGGCATCAGCCTGGTAGCAGAGTAGAATCTGTGAGTTGTTGGATCCGGTGTTGTAGGTAGGTAATTTTAGCTGTGGATATTGAATTTTTAAACCATTAGTGATGACATAATTTTCATTTTATGGCTCAGTTCAAGAAAAAGTCAATCATTTAAGCTAAACGAATACGATCACATCAGCTGTGAATGTTTTCATGAACACCAGTTTCCGTGAGGAATACAGAGGAAGTCTGTTTAGGGGTTACAGAGTGAGTAAAAAGAGCACTGACAGTAAGACCTGACTGACAGGAAAGGGAAGATGGGGGGAAGTGGTGAGCGGAGCAGCGGAGAAGATAGGATTGAATATCTGGGATTTAGGGAGAGACACCTGAAGACAAGGGGAAAAACTGTGGTCATTCATTGGTTGCTCTTATAATGGCTTGCAAATGTATTTTTAATATGTCCACAGAAAGATGCTAATCATCATCTAAGTATATTTAATATACAGTTTTGGTTTTATTGGTTGCATTATTAATAGCAGTTGCAAAGATTCATAAGAGTGAAGGTTAGAAATTAAGAGAACGAGAAAAAAAATTAGGGCAAAGGAGAATTAAGTTCATGGGAGCAGGAAGTAACAGTGTAAAGACTTTTACCTAAAGTAATCCAGAAAAGCTTGTATGAATTTATGTAAGTTACATAACTGTGTGCAACCTAAGTCTATGATGGCAAATCGTCCTTGTGCAGAGTCATTTAGGAAACATTTAGTAACTACAATCTCTTGCAACAGCCCTGCTTTTCCGCTCATAGCACTTAAATACGAATTACTATGTTGGCTGAGCCATATTATATATCCCCCAATAGGAGAGGAAAAATGAAATCACATAAGAGATAGGGGGGGGGGGGGGGTGAAACATAAAGAAGAAAGATTTGGATAGGAGTGTGTGTGTGTGTGTGTGTGTGTCTCTGTGGAGAGGATGAGGACAGTTTTAGATAGGTGGTTTTATTTTACCAGTATAATAAGGATGTAAAAACGGTTGTTTATTTTGAGAGTGCAAATTATTACTATTTTTCACTTGGCAAAGGCCAGTGAAGACTGAGTTCAGTTTCTTCTTCTGCATAAAATCATGGTATGTTAATATGAAACATTTCAACTCTTAACTAGAATGTAGTTTCAGACTTGTGCTGCTTCTGTTATTTGCTCTGTAGTTGTCATTACTACATCAGGACAGAATCCATGAGCATTAATACTGCTGAACATACTCTTAAACTTCTTTGCATAACCTCAGACGCATTCACTGCTTTGTGTAAATTCACTGTGTTGTCAGTTATTTTGAATCCACTGACCTTAGATCTGCATCGGCTGTATTGCTGACAGTATTCTTCTCCTTGTCTGCTCACCTGAACTGACACGGTTGAGCTGCTACCACTAGTTGAAAACCTCACAATGCTCAGCTTGTCTTCTCCTCTTCTAGCTTCAAATCCTTCAGATAAATTTGGCAACAGCCCTCTGACATTCTGTACGCTTTTTCTTTCTGTATATTTCTCTTTTCTGGTGATGAAGAATGGGGTGGACTTGCTGGTGCCTTCCATTTAAATGGGAAAATAAGAGTTCCTCGTAGGAATACTTTATTGAAAACTTTATTTTTACTTAATAACATTTTATGCATTTCATTGCCTTTAGGATTTGTGGAGCTGGCTAACACTTGAGAAAGTTTGCCCATGACTTGATAGCACAGAATTTAAGCACACTCATGAATCAAACATAATCATCTGACACCGGCAGCTTTATCATCGTTAACGGATTGTTAACATTTCCACTTAATACATTTTGTTTTTCTTTGAAGTTTCTTTATACTTTGGAGCCAACCAGTCTAGAACCACGACCAATTTAGCACCAGTAAGGTATACGGTAAGGTTCTACTTCTTCATCTGTCCTGCCTATAGCTACAATATCTTTTGTAATCATTCTTGGTTTGTGTTTCCAAACAACCTCATTCCCAAATCATCACTTCCCGGCTGTTTGTAAAAGGTAAAAACTGGGCAACACTTTAATCCGAAATACATGGCTAAGCTGTTCTATTCAGGCTGATTTAATTTCAGCTCACTGCAGAAATGCATGAGATTTGCAATATTTCTGCTTTGAATCCATCTTTGAAAATTTTGACAGCCCAGTTTCCTCATGAGGAAAAAGAAAAAAAAAAACAAAAACAAACACACTCACACACACACACACACACACACACACACAGAGTGTAACACTTCAGCTTCCTGGGCACTTTTTGTGCTCCTTTCTTCGGCAAGGATGAACACAACGACTTTAAGCACAGCAACAAAGCTTTGTGTCTGTCCTGAAGCTTTCAGGTACAGTTCCTTGCTTTGTATTAAATTATCGGAGCGGAGCCAATGTGTCTGGTCGAGTGACAGTAATTTTACTTTTTGATATGCGCTGTAATATCCAGTGTTTCAGGCTTCTTATAACAGTTATGCACAGGAAATATTTTATATTGAAAAAAACAAAGACAAAAAAAACCCCAAAAAAAACAAACCCTTATGTGTGTCCCTATCATGTGTTTTATTTTTTTTACCTAAAACGTGAAAAAGTACAAACAAAAAAAGCACTACAAACCCGTAGAATTGTGTAAAGACCCAGGGCTGAAATAATCTGTGAGCGCCTTGAAAAAAAGCCCCAGAACATTGAAAATCTGGGCAATGTCAGTGGAAATTAGTTAATAAAAAAAACAAAAAAACACACACACACATTTAGGATAACATGACAATCCAGCCCTCCCACCTTCTATTCCCCTGGATCCGAGCCGTCTCCCACCACCCTACACTACCCCAGAACATCCTGGAGGGTGATAGTATAAGTGTGCCAGGCCTCTACTGCAATCTCCTTTGCTCCATGTACTCGAGTAGTTTATATGATGTCTAAATAAGTTAGTAGGCATGCATGAATAGAAATTGTATGTGGAGTTTTCCAGCGTGTAGTTACTAGTTACTTAGCTCATCTGTTTATTTGCATATTGAGCAGGGATGTGAGAGCTGATCACATGTCGTCATTGGAGCTGCACTCGGAGATGCATTTTAATGGCAGGTGTAAAGTGATGCTCTCAGATCTGTCCACGCGGGATTGCCTAAGTAGGATTTGTGGACTTAACCTCAACTTCTCGCTTAATCCTAACTTAAACCTACTTCTAATCTTAACCCTCAAACAGCTTTATAAAAGGGCTGTCAGACTGGTAGATGCACCGTGTTTCTATGCTTTTTTGTGGTCTTATTGGCCAGTCAAAATACTTTACACAACAAGCCATGTTCATCCATTGACATACTTTTTAATCTGTATTTTATCTGCATAATCAGAGATAATTTTAGGGTTCAGCATCTTGCCTTCATACATATGGATGGACTACAAAGAAGCTGGAGAGAAACTCAGCTGGTTCATAGATGCTTTGACAAGTCTACATGTTTGTAGAGTATTGTTTTTCCTAAACTCCCCACAGCAGGGATGTCCAAACTTTTTTCTTTTAAAAAGAGATTTTATTGGCCTTGATCAGCCCTCAGGCTGGACTTTGGACATTGCTCCCCTACTACATCATGACCACAAGCACATACAAGCACAGTCATACTTAAAAAGACAGAGCTTTCGTGTTTTCATATCTCTTTATGTCTCTCTGTGCACCTTTAACACACACCCTTCATTTTTTAACGATTTCTCTGACTTTTGTCTTTTATCCATCTCTTTTACCAACCCCCACCCCCCCACTGGAGCCATGAGAATAATGTCAGAGCAGCATTTCTGTGAAAGATCCATTAGGAGAACCAGAAAAAGGGACAAAGATAAAGGGAGGAACGAGAAAAAATGCAAAAAAAAAAAAAAAAAAAATAAATAAAATAAATAAATAAATAAATAGTGCCCTATTTGACAAAATCGAGACATTCACAAAGAGAGGTAGAAAGTAAGCTACAGGGAACAAATGAAAATAAATAAAAAGCATGTGTCCTATAAGAGAGTTTGCTGTATTTCAGTGTCCATTGCCAGCAGCTGTTTGTGGTGTGTTGAAACCCAGTGGGAAGGCGAAGCCGCTATAAATGTGTGTAACCCACATAAAGAAATTGTTTCTGGGAGATCGGGCCCTGTAAATTCATTTCTAGCTGCCAGCCCGTTTTTTATCCTGCCTCCCTAAGGTGAGCTATACCATCCCAATACATTTTTTTAAATTTATTTATTAGATTATTTTTCTGTGTTTTGACAAACACGTACAGCTATTCCACCAAACAGCAAATTCTGTATGACTTTTTGCATTATGTCCACACATACATTTTATTAATTTATATATACATTTTTTTATTACACTCACAGTCTGTTGTATCAGGAAATACACATTCACCCAAATACCCACACTCTTTACTCCCAGACGACTTGTGTGGGACAGTAATGGCGACAGCTGCAACAACATCAGCGCCTGCTGTGGAACAGAGCAGCATCAGAGAGAAACAGCATCAGATGCTACGCTCACAGCTTCACGATTACCTTAGCCTGAACAAACTCCATTACTGCTTCTATTACCCGGGCCTACACAGCCTCGGCAAAAAGGCACTTTACAGAACCACTGTTTACCCAGCACCCCTCTGCCCCACGCTGTTCCTTCAACAACAGAGCAAGGATAAGGTAAAGACCTGATGAAAGGGGAGAAAATGAGAAGCTGTTATCTCACTCCGTTGTTGTCTTATTAAAGGTAGGAATGCAGTAAAAAAACAAAAAAAATGTGATTATTAATCAGTTAGTCAGAATATATTTATAAAATCAATACCTGCAGTTTTTAGTAAGTTTAGATGGTTCACTTGCTGTTTCATACTAAATAAGACACAGTGAGACATTTTTAAGACTGAACTGACTGAGATACATAACAAAAGCTGGTTGATACCACAGCATTAGCATGCAGTGTACTCAGGGTTTTTATAACTAGTAATTCAATATGCTTTTCATTTATATATATATATATATATATATATATATATATATATATATATATATATATATATGTATATGTGTGTGTGTGTGTGTGTGTGTGTGTGTGTATGTTTTATGCACATTAAAGTAAGACTGAATATGTTTACCAAAACTCTGTGCTTCTGACTCATTTTGATGGCACACTAGCATTCATTATGCACATTCCTGTAGCCATAATGTCCCTGCAGGTTTCCCGGGGCTGAAAAGCTGCACTTCACAACTTTGTGTTTCCAGCCTGGATTGCCATGTGACAGCTGCATTTTGCTTTGAGGCACCATGTCAAATGTCTGCCACTGCATATCCACACATTGTCCATTTAGACATCCACCGTGACTGATTAGACAAAGAAATGCAAGAGAACTTAAGGAAGAAGCAGATAAAATGACTTATACTTGTTGAAGAGGCCAAAATAGCCTTCGTTGGAGGACGCCAAAGTTCAATAGTGCTGATTTATATATGAACTACAAAGTCAGAAGTCCTTGGCAGTGGGAGTGAGCTTATAAACTAACTGGAACACCTGGTTTGTAGCCTTTTCTGCCCTGTCTTTTCTTCATCACCGTGACTGGCTACTAACTAGCTTAGTACACCCAAAGCAATGAACAAGCAACTGCCTCATATTTTCCCCTCCAGTATATAGAAAGAACATGTAGAGATAATACAGAATACACACTTTTAGGCACATATAATACAAACAAATGTCAGTGGGAAATACATTATTATCATCATTACCATAATCATCATCGTCACCGTCTGTGTCAAAGTACATATGCTGGAAAATATATTTAAAAAGAAAAAGAAAAACTACTTCAGTTAAAAGCAGTGGCAAATAAAAATGGTTTAAGCCTTTAAGCACAGCCTGGGCTGAGCCTAGATATATATTATTTAATATAATTATTTAAGACAATTATAATATTTATTGTAGAGTTATGGCAGTTATCATTATAAAAGGAGTTTATCACCAGAACTGACATTTAAACTTTGAATTACAACTCAAGAATAACCCCTCAACAAACTTGACTGCTTTAATACTGTGAACTTGCCCTTTAAATGCCACAATGAAAATGTTGCCCATACCCGTTTGGTATCACTATTTCAGCACAATCTCACCATGATCTGATCATTTTTTTACTTTAACCTACTTTATTAAAATACTGGGCCCAAAATACATTAAAGTAATCAAATCATAATCATAAAATATTCTATTTATTACAATAAAACCTGCAAACACCTCTGTTTTTTTTTTAGTAAAATTACAAAAATGAAAAAATTCATGAAAAGAAACAGCAGCTGTCCATCCTGAATCAATAATTTACTTTTTAAAATCAACAAGGTGAACACTGGTTTTGGTGTTCCTTCAGAACACGTTCTTTCTATTCTTTCCTCAGTAGTTTGAATAATTGCTTGTATTTTTGAAAGCAAATGATTGTACATCACATATACATACATACATGTATGTCTATGTATCAATGAGAATCACATACAGAAAATGAAATTTACAGAAAATGTAAAAAGTTAATTATCCACTGATTTTATATTAGTGGAGAATAAACTTCTTCTATACTACAATTTGTAACATTTTCTGTTTACTGGCCAAAATCATTGTCTGCATGTCTCTGTTGGTGTATTATTACATCCGCTATTGATGTGACACATTCTCGTAAATGAAGAATTTTAGATTTGTTCATACATATGATGGCTGAGCCGGTTGGGCAGTGCCATGATGGGCTTCCATCTTGAAACTACAGCCGCCGGCAAGGGTCAAATAACACAAACACAGAATCCTTGAAAGCCCGCTCACAGTCATTGTGATGCAAGTGGAGAAGATAAATGAGAGCAACTTACTACCCCTGCAAGTTGGAAAATCTGTTAAATTGTTATTCACAAAAATGCAGAACCATGGATGCAGCAGCAACACGAGCCATTTTCACCATCGACAAGAAAGCAACAAAGGGCACTTAAAAGGCAGCGTGACCAGACAATACAAAAAGAAGGATCAATATCAGGCTAGCCTTCCCCAGGTGGAAGGAGCTTAAGAAGGAGAAAGATTTTAAAAGGGATGTTGAAGTTGCAGCTTTCTTCTCAACAAGTAAGTCACCGGTACTGCCTAAATTAGCCTAAAGTTAACTTTTTAAAGTTTTTTTGGGTTTTGTTAATGTTGCTTGTTACCATGGGCAGCATAATAGTAGATCCTGCTAAAATACACCAGCCTCGTTGGTTAGAAGTTTATATTTACATGGTTTCAGTCACTTTCATAGTCATGATAAACACCAGCTTTCAGTTGTGGTAGATGGCAGTAATTCTTACACAGTGTCCCTTTAAGCAGAATCAAGTGATGGTAAGTCCTTCATCTCAAATTATTTATTGAAAGGAAATCTACTAGCATCTCTGGGTAAACCCCAACATAACTGGTCATGTGTTAGGTGTGGTCTTGGTCTGATGATGTCTAAATGTGAAGAGGACGATGATAGATTTAAACTGTCATTAAACCAGAAAATTCAATGGTCCATTCATGGTTCAGATGCCTTTTTTTGTTTTTTGTATTTGTTTTATTTTTTGCAGTTAATCATCTTGTTAGAGGACAGTTGTACATGTTCATGCAGAAGTTTGCACCCAAATGAGGAAACAAGCCCCATTTATCTCCTGCTGCTGATTGGACTGAACCACTTCCAACAGGTGTTTCTTCAATTATAAAAACAAAACTATGCTAAAACTATCCCATACAAAATCCTAACGATATTTACACACCTAAGTATTTAATAACCCAAAAATAAAGTCAACCCAAAACCAATACAAATAGCCTGCTTTTAACTCCCTGGTATCATGGTGCCTCCCAAACCATAAAAGAGTGTCCAGACCACCTAAAACCCATTTGCCCAAACGCCCTGGAGAGAACATGAGTCAGCTGAGTCAAGACCAATACACAAATTTATTAAAATTATTATTCTACAGTCCAGGTAACGAAACTCTGCTTCGTTACACCTGTAAAGATTATAGTAGATTTTAGGTTTGTTCTGACATAATACAAAAAGCAGAATATCTCTAAGTATTTGTGAGAAGTGTACAGTCAGTGAGTTCTCCAACCATGGATCAGATTTGTACCAGGTGCTGCAGAAGCGTCTCCTGGTTTTTCCTTGGAAGGTCTAAGTTCTAGTACACACATAATGATGCTGTCCTGCAAATCAGCTACAATCTACCAGCTTTAAGCCTGGTACACACAACGATTTTTGAGCTGTTTTTGTCCCAAATTTGCCTCTTCCCGACGTCGGATGGCAAACGCCCGATCATCGTGAGATTTCCCTGTCCAATCATCATTTGGTCTGTGGTGTGTTACGAGGAGATTTGTCCCGATAATCCGCTCTTAAACGGGTCGTAGCCGGCAGTTAATATTTCAGAGCCGATTTCTGAGGAACGCCGACAAGTCGTGTATTGTGACTGCGTGGATGGTGACGTGGTACGGAATGTAGCCCATCAGAGAGCGAGCTGGCTGGGGGACAAGAAAGTAAATAAAGTCGGTCTTTACACCGTCTCCAGTCTGTTATTTTTTCAGTTCTGGCTTTTTCTGTTAACAATAGTCCCAAGACCACCATCTTTCCCTTGTCCTATATATCCCCTTCCATGCTGTGTTGTGTTGTCCAAATTGTTACTGTTTCTTCTTCTTTGTTTTTTGCCAGTTGTTGCTATGGTTCTTCTTCTACATTTCGACGTTTGTCCGGCTCAGAGGACTAGATTGTAGATGAGTTGCGGGACAGCATTGTCTTGTGTGTGTTGTTCGGTGATTAGATTGTTGGCGCACACCACACACATTATGATCAAAACTGTTTAATGCCTGATTTTTTTATCTTCACATGTGAGGTCTTGAACCAATAAAAATTCTCATAAGATTAAAAAAATTGTTATGTGTGTACCAGGCTTTAGTAAAACACTCATGTTTTGGTTGTGCTGATCCCTCACACTTGGACATGTCTAGAAGATGGAGAGGAGCACGGATAAAAGCGGAATAACAACTGAACTAATCATAAAATGTAAGAACTAGTAAAAACACAATAAGGAACTGTTATGGCTGTTAACATGCACAGCATAACTTACGAGTTTGTTTTATTTTGGGATTTAACCTTAACAAAGTGCATACAATACACACAAAATACTAAAACTCTCTTCCTATTTTCTCTCACTCAAAAATGTCCAAATTACTCATATTAAAGCAAACATAATAATTAGGATGAATAAAAATATTTATTTGAAGAAGAATAAGTGGTTTTCCTTTAAATTCTCCTTTCAGTCTCTGGGCCCTGGATGTTGTCTTGTCTCTCATTTTCTCCTGTCTCATCTTGCAGATCCTTTTCTTCTTCCATGTCTTCTCCACTGTGGTCTCCTACAGTGCTCACGTCTGTCATCATCTTGCCTTGCATTTTCTCACTGTCACATTTCTTTTGCTCTTCTCTCTCTCCATATCCTCCATCAACCTTGCTCAGTTTTTTTAGTCTCTGATTCTGTCACCTAACTATGGTGAGGAAAAACTAGACATGCAGCCTTCCTTCTTTTTATTTACGCAAGATTTGAAGCAACTTTACAGTGTTTTCCTTTACAAACTCTTGTACCTTAGACAAACCTAACTTCAGACCTACTGTGACATTAGGTTGCAGTTGTTTTGGCTACCCGGGTCTAGACTCAAGCTAAAGCCACAGAAAAATTGGCTGGCGACGCCACTTGTTTAAGACCAGATTTAAAAGAACTAAGGTTTGGATCAGACTTAACGTTTTCTGAAGTTTGTTCCTGATATTAGGAAAACTAAACAATGATTCTCTTTGATTAGTTTAAACTCTGAAAACTCATGATGGAAAGCGAACTGGACCCCGATGATCCCAGAAGTCTTGGTGGCTCATATGATGTCAGCAGATCAGATAAATATTTTGGACCAGAACCATTCAGTGGTTAGTAGGAACTTTAATGTTCACAGTTTGTAACAGACAAAGATAATGAAGAGAGTGATTTTCTTTGACTAACCAGGATGTGTGGAAAGCATTGCATGTATATACTGCAAGTTTCCCAAAGAAATAGAATGCTGAATGGCTTGTGCACACAGCATGAGTGGCTATGTAGAGGGTTAATAATGGAGACAAGTGAGTGTGTGAACAGATGCACTGTAATAATATGTTTGTGTGTGCTGATGTCTGAGGTGAGTGATGAACTGCCATGTATTTAAGTTGAAAGCCATCCATCACCCTCATCAGCAAGTCAAGGGTCCAGTCGTTACATGTTTCTCTTCATTTACACTGTTAATAGCCATCTATCTTGACCAAACGCTCTGCTGTCTGACTGTCAGTCTCTCAAAAAGGCTCCTTTCTCCAAAGCTAAGCAGTTGCAATACTGTTCGAATGCACTTCAGTGCATGCTTCAGTAAGTGAAGCATCGCCATTACATTCAGGGCATATTCTGCAGGTTCAACAGTGCATTCAGTCTGGTGCTAGTTCAGGCCGTTTCTACAAAACAAGACATTTGAAACCCCTGTTTACAAGGTTAATAGCTTGGCACTGCATTATTTTTGGTTAAGTTAGTGTGTAATGAATGTGTGGTTTTTAAAGAATTTTAATAAGTTTTAAACTGAGAGGTTGCATACTGTGAATTGCATCTCAGTCTCCACTGCTAAAAGGTTCAGATTCATTCAGTGACTGTGGTTTCAGTTCAATTGAAAGATTTAGTGTAAAGATCTGTAATACTTCTAGTGTCAGTCTTACTCTATAGATGTGATGATGATCAAATCAAGTTTTATCTTATGGTAACCCTGAGAGCAATAAACTACAGTATATTGTACCAACCACCTTTATGGTATCTCTCTGTCTCTTTTCACTCAGACAGATTTATTTCTTTTTGGGCCTGACCACACACTTGCACATTAGCCTGTTTTCTCAGCATTATTTAAACATCCAGACACCTCTGATGATACATAGACTGTTTGATGTAAACAGAGACAAACAGAAGACTCGCTGTATTCTGGATCTACAAGCCATTAAAACTTCTATACATCTTACAATAAAGCAAACGAACATGCTTTATGTGTGTTTTCCACAACCAAAAAGAAACACACCAGACTGCTCATTTTCTTTTGTTTGGTGATTTTGTGTTTGTGTATAAGTTGTAATGGTGTGTTTCTCAGTAAAGACATTGTTTACTTTAATTGCCAGGCTCATTAATGGGTAACTGGCCATATTTCAGATACAGTGTTGGATAGAGCTGTTCCCTCTAGAGTCGTGGTGTTCAGGTGAGCTATCATTGCTGTTATGGCAGCCCCACTCACTGCGACATGTTGCAACTTATTAAGAAAGCAATTTGATTTGCAGATTTTGGCTTGGCTCTCGCCTCTACTAATGAGTTTGCAGTGACAGCACTCTCCACCAGCGTTTGAGCGAGGAGATGGCATTACTTTCATTAGCCATTATAAACAAAGCAGCAGAGGCATTCAGCTTTAGCGGTGCCAGCCCTGACTCATTATGGCTGATGGCAAAAAGCTAACCAGGAGTCAGAGCATCGCCACACATGGAAAAAAACACAACTTTCCTCATTAACAACTAGACAACAATCACTGTGGCCATTAGGGCCTCAAAGCAGGCATCAGTTTGTGTTCCTGTATTTCTATTCTTGTGTGTTTTACTTCTGCCCTCCTGAGGCATTTTAGTGGGAATCTTGCCTTGTTGAGCTCTGCTGCAATGGTGAAGAGTAGGGAAAGATACAGTAACTGATGAACAGTCACTATTGACAGAGTATAATGAGAGCAGTAAACTCATTCACTTACTCTGTCTTATCTTTCTTTAATAATTTCAACTCCTTTTTCTGCCTGTCTGTAGCCCTGGGCTTATTCTAGTGGATGCCTGTGTTTGTCTGTGTATGCCCTTTTATCTTGTAGTCTTTGATTATGTTCTTACAAGTGAACCCACCAGCAATTTTACAGCTGCCTCATTAGGTTGTCAGGCAAGCCCACAGTGCATGCAATTATATCTAATTATGTAATTATGGATCCAGTATAAAATGCTATATACTGTAGACTTGTATATTTTAGCTGGGACTTACATAGAAGTAATTATTGCAGTTTTGTGGGTGGTTGCGATGTGTGAGAGTGATGCTAGAGATATAGAAGACGGTGGAGAAATGAAGAGAAACACAAAATTTAATACTTTTACATACACATAGTAGCCAGAAATGGCCGGCGAGAGGTTCTGCACAGACACTAGCAACGAAGTTGCCTAAGTGGGCAAAGTTTTGACCCCAACAATAGCTGACTGTTATGTTCACTCAGCAAAATACTCTACCAACAGCCCAGCTTGGCTACATTTCCAGCACAATCTTTTTATTTTGTCATTCTACTGGAGTAGCTTTGTAGGAATACAAGTCGGCACCTGCTTCTTCTCCCTAAAAGCCCACTGTCTTCTGTCTGACAAGCTTTGTTTATGAGCATTTTCCTCCTCGGTTTATTTTCCTGTATGAATCCTGTCTAAAATATGACAGCACAAATATTAGTTATGACAACGATCGTGACTTGTTTTTTACTTTAACATCAAAGTGTCTCAATCAACGGTTTCTCAAATCAGTTATTTTAACTCTGAATTGATTATTTTGACATTACCACTGCTTTCAGTTGCATGCTGTATTATGGTTTGCAAAGAAATTTGGCTTCAATGATCAATCACACAGTTTGACCAAGAAGTTTCTTACATTTTCATGAAGCTCAGACTGCCTCCTACTATCTGTAGATGCCCAACATTCCCTCACAGCTGCAGCATTTCTGTTTTTCTACCAGACATGTTTCATGCCAGCAACCTCAATAGATGAGATATATATAAAAAAATAAGCTCTGTGGAAGAGGGGAATGAGCTACAGTAGGTGGTGCACTTCAGTGTGTCATGTTTCTCTTCAGACGCTATTGAGGAAAGCCGGCATGGCTGTGAGGCTCCCAGATTGTGTGTGTGTGTGACGGGGCTGACAGGAATACAAACAGTATCCGACACCCCCTCCCAGGGATCACATTCTTAAAGCGGTTTCTCTTACTAATCCCCTCCTAATATGCCCAATATTATGACACTGCCATCAGCCACAGCACTCTGTGGGCACAAAGAGGTGTAAAAAATAAAGTTTGCACTCACACTTCCAAGCACTTACTGGGTTTGATAGGTTTTAATTATTAATCAAATGAATTATACTTTGGTCTGAATGAAACAACACCACAATTTCTGTTTGACATCTGAGATTTCCAGAACTGGTCATTTCTGAAGACACACTCCTTATGTGACTACATATTTCTGTACCCAACCTCTGGATGCTCATAGCACGAATTTGAAGATTTTTTAGACTTAGGGCTGGTTTTAGAGACAAGACTTAAGGCTAGTCCCAGACTAAAATGCCTGCTGTAGCCTACTTAACTCAAAGTCATTTGCAGAGTCTTGCTTAGGTAACGAAGTTTTAACCTATTCTGAAATAAAACCAAACCATTTGCAAGTGGGATGATTAGAATTAATACAAGACTAAGTTGATTATTAAATTAACTGATCAAAAAGGGAGGTTTAACTTCTGCTTAGGAATGTGTGCTGGGGTGAATGGACTGTCTAAATTATTAATATTTTTATTTTGCTTGTTTTGCTTTTTATTTGATTTGATATGTACAAATTAAAACCTACGTGACTGAAGAGTAAAACAAGGCTCATTTAAAATCGTGTTTGTAGTCATCAAAACACACTCATGACTATTTGAATAAAAAAATATTTTTACTTTTTATATTATCCATAATCATAGTTGCCTCATTAGTGTTAATTTTCTGCATTGTGGCTCTCTGTTCCAACTTCATATTCAGTTCAGCAGGAAGAATTTGTTTTTATTTCATGTTCTTCAGAGTTTTACATTTTTGCTCATGGAATTTTTTGGCAAACTTCTCGGGAATTGTCATTTTGGGTCTCTGTTTAGAGGGGATGTTGCAGAAATGGATGGAACACATTAACTTTGGATTGCCTCTTGTTCCCTCTTGGGGAACTTAGCATTGTTAGCATTGCAAATGCACATTTTAAAATAATAATAATAATAATAATAATAATTTTAAAAACAGACACAAAGGGTTATTTTAGAAAATAAAGTAAATATATATATTTTTACATAATCAACCTCCCCTATTTATGCTGAGTTTATTTATCTGCACTGTGTAGCTAGTCATCATCAGGTAGACCATCAGGAGGTTGCTGGTTCTTTATTATTCCAGACAGGAAGTCACTCGGTTCACCAGTCATATTTTTTATGGCTCACCACCAGTATTAAACAAATCTCTTCTAAATTCTGCCATTTATTTATTTATTTTTATGCCTGTTTCAGGTTCTTCCAAAAAGTCTGTAAAGGAAGGTATCATTTAATGTAAGTGATGTCATACTCTAAATATGAGAAGTGTGGAACAGAAACTAGTGACTTATCTGACGTTGTTGTGGTTACATTATATGTGTTGCCGTTTTTTGGTTGTTAATAGTGTAGTTTGGCACAACTTGTATAAATAGCGTATTTTTAATAAAGTTTTATTCAATTACTTCTTTTTACCTCTTTTTACATCTGCCATTGTTTTATTTTCAGATTCACACTAGTACATGCTCTATTTGACTTCATTCATCAGGTTTACTTAGCTTAGGACTCCATAGTTTCACACTAACTGTGGCTCTTCTAAATGTAGGTGATCAACATAAATTTTTTCACTTTTGGTGCTAAATATCCATCCAGTTCATGAATCTGCATGTGCTATATGGGAATGCTAACATCACTACCAGTCTCAAACACAGAGGTTTGAGGATGGTGATTAAGTTTTTATTGGGTTTAAATGTTTTTCTTTTTTCAGCTCTTTTACTTCACCTGTACTGGTTGCACTTGTAGTGTCCTTTATGTCATTATTGTGAACATGCATAGCACCATTAATGACTTGCATAACACAAACTTTCAAACACATCAAACCTATAATACAGAGGGTGCAACTAGATCAGCACACACTCAGATACCACGTACCAACACACACAGACGTTCAGCACACTGTTAGACAGGATACAAATGCATACTTATACACACAGAACACTCTCACAGATGTTTACACTCATGTATATGTACACACACACCTTCACATAACCTTAGCATTAGCGTACTAACGGTTGTCAACTGATATGTCCATGGAGCTGGCTTGGGTGGAGGGCTTTGGGTGGCTGGTGGACGCTGGCTCTGGGCCAGGCGGGCTTCTCTGCAGTGGGCTGAGTGGGGGTTGCCAGCCATTTGGTCTTTGGGCCTGGGTTGGTCTGGGGCTGGTGGGCCTTGGGTACGGTTCCCTCATCTTGCCTGCCCTGCCCGCCTTGGGTGTGGGGCTGGTGGCTGCTACTCAGAGTAAGCGGCTGCAGTCACTGTACAACCTGGCATGGTGACACCTGTCCCCAGCTTGTCCTGCTCTGTGGGGTTCCCAGGATAATGAAGGTGCCTACTCCAGTCCTACATCCCCTGGTCCCAGGGTGCCTGACTGGGACATCGGGGTGGGTGCTGACCAGCTTTGGGTGGCAGTCCAGAGGAACCTAGTCCTCCTGGACATTGGGCAGGACCTCTGCCTTGGGTGGGGGCCAGCAGCTGCTGTCCCTGGCCTCTTGGGGCCTGTACCTCATGATTGCAAAGTGGTCATCTCTTTGGTGAGCTGGCTGGGATTTGTTCTCTGGGGTAGCAGCTGGTCTATTAGGTCCTGGGCGCCCCCTGGTCTGCCTTTGATGTTTGCAGGGTCCTGGTCATTTTTGCATGATTACTAATCACTATTCATGCCTGAAATTTTTCCCCTGACATGTACTAACCTGCATGCTGATAAAGTCACTGTGCCGTCCTGTGGGTTTAATCACCAACAACTACAACTATTTTCTTGTTTTTTTATTTGTGTTGCTGATGTTTTTTTTGTGATTCATAATTTTTTTCCATTTTGTCCGTATTTTTTGAGTTGCTCCTGATGATTGTCTGCTTAGTTTGGTTGTTGTTTTTTTTTGGGGGGGGGGGTTGAACAGCTGATGCTTTTATTTGCTGTCTGGTGTGTCCTTGTCTCCTTTTTTTCACTTCATTCTCTTTTTCTCCTTTGTTTACTCTGAATAATACTTAATTATCAAGAAGGGCCTTAAATCCATAACGTTTCCCTTGGCAAAATAAATTTGTTTGGCACAACACAGTATCCAGAACAATGTATATCATAATATATTTTATGTGTATTTGTGTGCTGAGTCAAATGGGCCTAGCATGTCCAGCTCTCAGTGTGTCACACCTCATTCTTTCAGGATGAGCCAGTAAGATTCAGTCTGTGTGGGAGAGACAGAGAGAGGCTCTGAATGCAGAACAAGAATTCTAATTTTAAAGCCATGAATTACCAAAAGACTGCTTTCAATTTGATTGAATCCAGCTTTATTAGCATTCTGCTTGCCTTTATACGAGGAGGCTGAGCTGGCCTTGTGTCCTCTCCCAGGCTGCAGCTGTGGCAGTGAAAGGCACAAAGAGGAGCTTCAGTTGTGATGCTGATGGCTTTAAGGTTCTGAACACAAGGAATCGCATTGTCGCTTTTACTTTTTACTTTTTTTGTAAACATATTTTCTACATGTTCTGCCCTCATCTCACATAGACATACTTTGGATTAAAGCTATTAGAACATCTTTGTCATATTATGTCAAAATCCTTTTTTCACGTCATGCTTTCAGAATTTTACTTAAAAGAACATAAATGGTTTTTGCACAATAAACAGTCAGGGTCATAATAATGAAAACTACTTTTTCTGTAGTTAGATGTTGTTTGATGCAGTCTTATAGTATTTGTCATTATTAGGTTAGAGATACAGCATCATTATACTACTGAAATTAATTGGAGTTTGACAGGTTTAACTGTTACTCAACACGAGGCAGCAACTCTAAGTTCACAAAAACTATTCTGTCATGAGATTATTCATGGGAGAATAAAAAGAAAGTCATTAATTATTCTGCATGAATTCTTTTAAAACTGTTTTAAAACCTAATATTGTCTTGCTTTCTGAGAATTCTTTGATAGTTTTGAACAGAGTGGTTCTCAAACATTTTACATCACGTACCACTAGAAGATATTAGGCTCTCCATGCACCATGTTTATAACTTTGTATAGTAAACGAGTCCCACCCTTTTCCAAAGGTTAGTTCCAAATGAAAATATTTTTTAGTGGTGGGAGCTATTATTATAAAAGGGGTATACAGGTGTAACAAAAAAAAAAAAAAAATAGAATTTTGGGCAAAACTCAATGTATTTCAGTAATTCAACTTTTAAAGATAAACTAATATGTTATATAGACTCATTATAACAAAGTTAGATATTTTAAAGCATTTATTTGTTATAGTTTTGATGAATATGGCGTACAGCTTATTAAAACCAAAAAATCAAAATATCAGAAAATTAGAATAGTGTAAAAAGGTTCAGTGTTGTACCCTCTAAGTGCCACGCTTTGATCAGCTAATTAATCCAAAATACCTGCAAAGGACTTTTGAGCATTTAAATGGTCTCTCAGTCTGTTTCAGGAGAATTCACAACCATGGGGAAGGTTGCAGACCTGACAATTGTGCAGAAAACCAACATTAACAAACTCCACAAGGAGCGAAAGCTTTAAAAAGTAAATGCAAAAGATGTTAAATGCTCTCAAAGTGCTTTATCAAAGCATATCAATAAAAAGTTGAATAGAAGGGAAAAGTGTGGAAGAAAAAGGTGCACAACCAGCAAGGATGACTGCAGCCTGGAAAGGATCGTCAGGAAAAGGCCATTGAAAAATGTAGGGGAGCTTCACAAGGAGTTGACTGAGGCTGGAGTTAGTGCTTCGAGATCCACCACATATAGACGGATCCTGGACATGGTCTTCAAATGTTGTGTTCCTCTTGTCAAACTGCTACTGAACAAAACACAACATCAGGTGTTGGTGTTGGTCAACTGTTTACTTTGTTAAGTCCAAAGTCAACACAGGAGATTTAAACTGGTATTTAAACATAGGAGTGACCTCTCAGCAAAGTTCTTACAACCCCTAGGAGTCTGAGCCTATTTTTGTTGTTTTGAATACTTTTAATTTTGGTTTATATATAATGTATAAAAAAAAGAAAAAAAATTTGATCAAAAGTCACCAAAAAGTCTTTGTTTTTCGCACAATTTCACTTATATGGGCCTATTATTATTGTTGTTACTTTACCTTTACCTGCTTTATTAATAAATTGGACTCAAATGCAAACAAAAATGATCAAAAATGCATTTTGAAAATTACTATTCATTACAATAAAAACCCATAAACACCATCTTTTTTTGTTTAGCTAAATGACAAATAAGATCTGAATATATCAGAGGTAGGGCTGTCAAATCATTAAAATTTCTAATCAGATTAATCACAGCTTACAGATTAATCATGGTTAATCATGTTAAATCACTATTCACAGCTATGCCTGAAATAGAGTGTCCTCTGTAGTAAGAATGTAAGAATTTCCCATAGCAACAACACAGGACGTTGAATCACTTAAACCTCTGAAATTACTCATAGGACACTTCAGTGGATGCTGAACACAGACCGGCAACACCATGGTTTGAGGCTCTGTTGTTTTCCAGCCGGTACACACTTCATTAACCCCTTTAAAGTCCTTGAATATCAAATATTACCGAATTTTAATGTCACCATTTAACAAACATGCTTTAAATGTACTTGGTTTTGTAACGTTTATACTAACGTGTAGTTAAAAAAAACATACTTTTTTTTAAATAAAACTTTATTTAAACCTAATACGACTCTTCTGAGGTTGCTGATTCGCCACCGTCTTGTGCGTAATGAACTCTGGGAGAAAAGAGGCCGCGAATGATGCATCACCAGCAGCCTTGGTTTGAGGCTAAACGAAGTGCGGATTTGAAGGGTGGATTCAGAGGGTCCTTCAAATTCTGTGAATTGGGACAGTACTTCGTGCACCGCGATGACGTATGTGGCTGACGAATCCGCACTTCGAAGTGTGCAGACCCTGAATATATGTTGTTGTGCATAATCTCTACCATGTTCTAGATCATAGTGCAGAATTCATACAGCATTATCTTACCAACCAGCTACACATTATGTCATGGTGATGATATCAGTCATAAAACCACCAGATGTTGACAAATTAAGTCAAACAGCCGATATTGATAAAGAAACTGATGATCTGGCTAAAAGCACAAAGGTCTCATTCGGGTACTCTTTTCCTGGCCAGTGCTCCAGCCTGGCCTGCCTTCAAAACTTTTCTAAACCTGCTTTTGTATAGCTGAAGTATAAATCCTTTCTACCTTATGTCAGCTACTGTGTTAGAGAAGGTCCTGCCAAAACAATAATTTGAAGTAAATATGTGCTGGTATAAACCATGAACCGCTTAATGAATCCATCCATAGGGTTAGCAGGCTCATTTTTTCCATCTAGTCTCTCAACGCCTCCATGTCCCGCCATCATAACAGAGAAATAACGGATGTATGTGGCTTGTCATGCCATGCATATGTTAGTTGGATTAAAAATATTAACGCGATTAATTACATAAATTAGTTACTGCTATTAATGTCTCATTTTTGACAGCCCTAATCAAAAGAAATGGCCATTTGATCCCACTCTTATGCTGAACTAAATGTTTTTCTAATGACATAAAAAAATCTAATAAAAACTAATATATGTCCAGTTTTTCATAGTCTATTACAAAAAAAAAAAAAAAAAAAAATGTGAGAGTTTCAGATCTGCAATGAATGAATGAACAAACGAACGAATGAATGAACAAACTAATGAATGAATGGGGGGAAAAAAACTGATTTAATGTGAACTTGTGATGAACTAGTGATCTGTCCCTTCCTTTTTTCAGGTGGAATCTGCAAAACCTTCAAACCCCCCTGTGAGCCCCCCAAAAAATAAAATTTGGATTAATCAATAAATAAATGGTTTAATACATTTACGTTCTATTCCATCTAAAAACTTTTTATTTCATCTTCTTTTGTCTTTCTATGTTTTATAAGTACACATTTTTACTCATAAATACTATGTGTGCAAAGTAACCAATAGAGGTTGGCCCTTTTAATATACAGTAAAAAAAATACACATACACTATTTCAGCTACTTTCCACCACTGATGAACAGAATCCATTGATTCCTACTTTGCGATAATTACATATTTATTGTTTAATTCTCCTCACCATGAACTTGTTATATTACAGCTTCATCAGATTAGACTTCACCAGCCATATGGTGTACTGGAGGCACTGGTTTCACACCTAGCAGAGAGCAGATATTCTTTTATTAAGGTGTGCTTTGAGGTAGAAGCTGTCTGCACAACCTGCATACTCCTTACTGCACTAATGAGGTCCCTGCAGGCTCTTGGACTCTTCTTTAGGAAATGCTGTCTTGTGCCACCACACTGTACCTTGAAGAGCTGTCTCTGGTTCTGACCTGTACAGCCCGTCTACTAATGGGTCTGTCCATGGTCCTGAAGAAAGCATGTCAGCTAGGAAGAAACACCAGGAAGCAAAACAATCACAAAAGCCACTGTAACCCAGTTGACATGCAAAACCTCAGTTCAGTCAGATTACTGTCATTTTTCAATAATCTGACTGAAAGTCATGGCCATCATGAAGGTGAAGGTGGTGACCTCTGGTTTTCTGTCTTAGGCCAATGGTGAGCTGTTTGGCTGCTGTACAACAAGATAATGTCACACATACAATTTCCCAGCATGGAGACAAGGTGTTTTGGAGCCTTGACATAGCATGGTCTTTCTCACTCCAAAAGGTGTTTGGGAAAGAGGAGCTAATACTTTGATGCACGGCATAGAGAAACTCCATCTGACATAGACTTGTTTGTTCATGGGAATAAAGAGGAGAGGGGAGGGCAATGGGTCACAGCAAAGGAAGAACTTCTCCAGAGGGAAAAAAACTGAACAGTGAGAAAGTGAGAACATGAAGGACAGATAAAAGATGACGACTTGGATAGAGGCACTGTGTGGTTTCTCTTTGAGCTTCATACAGTGTGAATCACCTCCCGAATGCACGGCATCTGAATTGTTTTGTTTTATAGCAACTAAGTGTCTTCAGGGCCATTCCAATTCAGTTCCACTTAAAGCATCCTACTTGAATATTAAACAAGTTCTTTCAAACTTGGTCAGTGTGTTTATGTGTGTGTGTGTGTGTGCAAGTGCAAGCATGGATATACTGTGTGTACATATACTGCATGAGCATACTTATTAATGGATATTAACCCTAACTGGACAGAGTCGAGCTAATGCCTTTTGTATCTCTCAAATGAACCACAAATGCTTTTGACTTGGAAGGTTCATGAAAAGTGAAATGGGGGTTGATATGCGGTTGGTGTGCATTCATTTGTGTGTTCTTGTGTGTGTGGGCACAGTAAGCCTAGGGGTGAGCTTTTAGAGGTCTGAGCAGAAGGGTGCGAGTGAGAAGGAGAAGACAGATTTGAGGAGTTATCTCTCCCTGCAGACCTCCTGTCCAGCCTGCCCACAGTTCCACAAAGATTCATGTGAAGTACACACCAGTACACACCAGACAGACACACGCACACACACACACATGCACATATTCTCCATTCCCATCTGTAATCATTTTAGCATGGCTTCCTTATGCACTGCATATACACAGTCCAGTCGAACCAGACTTTTACATCTAGAACAGAATTCTGTGTAGACTGAGTCTGGCTTCTCTGTATTAGTTGAGCAGCAACAGGAAAATCTCTCCACTGTACCTCCTATTGCTCATCAGAAACAAGCCCTGAGCCACAAGCACACTGAACACTGCCTGGGATTGTGGGGTTGATGCTATTTTTACAGCCAGTGTGATGAGGGATGTGCTGAGAAGAGTCTTGGCTAACCCTCTTTACCCCCCTCCCCTCACACACTTTAATTAGTGCTTGCACTTCTTGCTCTCTCACCTGTCTCTGTTACAGAAAATATTACTTGTTAGAGAGAATTGGGTAAATGGATAAATGGATAGATAAATTGACTGAGAATACAATTTGCACTTGCTTTGTTTTTAGTTTTTTTTTTTTTCCGTGAAAGCAGAATTGCAAAGAAAAGGTGCTTCTAAAGAGTTGACTCATGTATGCATGAGTAACTATTTGTGTGTGTATGTGTGTGTGTGTGTGTGTGTGTGTGTGTGTGTGTGTGTGTATGCATAGACACAACACCCAGAGTTGCAGTCAACAGTACAAATCAATGCAGAGAATATAGTGGCAATTACTAAAGCAGCCTGCAAGTGAGCCTAGTGGAACAAACTAACTAATGCATGAATAAATAAGCACAATGAAATGGAGATGTGTCTGTGTGTGTGTGTGTGTCTGTATGTGTGTGTGCAGACTGGTCTGTGGATCGTGGACAGCCCTTTGCTGTGCCAGCCAATTAACGAAGTGTGTAAACCGAACTCATTAAAGAAACAGCATTGGTCACACACACTTTCATAAACATAGTCACACACACACACACAGTCAGTCTCAGCATGAAGCCAGATGTTCTCCTTTTACAGGCATGTGTCGGAAGTGAATCTTTTTTTTTTTTTTTCAGCCATACAGATCTTAGGAAGCCCAGCATGCTTTCTGCTGTGTGCATCACGTTTTCTATCCAGCAGTACATGTCTTCTCCTCTGTTTGGACAAGGCATAAAGGATTGATTTGGAGTTTGTTGCTTTTGAACCAACTGCCAGGTGCTGGCTCACTAACCCTTCATGTTCTGAGAACAAAAGCTTTTCATGGTCCCTACCTGCTAAGCATTCCTCTGTCTCTCTCTCTGTCTTCCTCTCCCCATGGCTCTGTGCTTCTTGGCTTCTTCTTTGGTCTTACACTCATCTATTTTAATCTAGGATTGTCCATGTCTCTGATTCTGCTTTTCTATTTTCAAATGCTGGATGAGTGCAGCACAAACACAAGCTCTTCATTAGCTTCACAGCATGATAATATTGAGTCATGAAGATGCTGTTCTGTTGGCATTGTGGGAGTGAGTGCTGGCTCTGCCCGTGTCTGTAAACTTCCTTCACTCAGCCAAACTGTTTAAAAATAAATAGCCAGGAAACTTTAGTGAAAATTTTTTCTTTACTCTGCTTATTAACCATGATTCATGGAAGAGCAGGGACTATTATTAGTCAGTCTGAAGAGCAACTTGATCTGACTGGGAGGTGTGTGCTATTAGTGTTTGAAGCTGTTCCTGTCTCTCTTCTTTCTAGACGACATGTGTCTAAATTTAAGTCAGCTCAATTTACTCTAATTCAATTCAAAGCGATTTAATGGCATGAATGTTAATGAACAAAGTTTCCAAAGAGTCAAAATAAGTTTGTAATTATAGATGATATGTGTAGAATGTGAAATTAAGAACCCTTTTAATAATCTGCATAATTAATCAGGTCTGTTGCAAACTAAAAACATGAAAAAATTTGCAGCATTTCGCCTCTGAGATTAGAACATTCTGAAAAAGTGCAGGATCTAAAGCGAGATTTTATTATAGTCTTTACATTTCTGTTTCCCACAAAAATAAAACAATCAGACAAAATGTTCCAGCAGGAAAAGCAAGCCTGTTTTAGCACATCCCATGTAGAATTAAACTAGTATCTGGGAAATTTGGAGGTAAGTTCCACACCTCTGTCTCTTTCCAAGAGTTTCTTTTAGCAGTTGTTGAACTTTTTATTTCTGCTCTTGCTACTAGATTTGTGTTTGGGGTATCGTCTTTTTCTTTCCTTAAGAAGTTTCCTATATAAGTTAAATGGCCGTGAATAAAGAGGCAGCCATGAAAATAGCAAGTCTTCTTCTCTAGCTACACAGAAAAGGTGTCTCAGATGTTCCCTTCTTAATCCTTTAGCAGATGATATACTGGAGCATGCTTTATGATAGAAAAGGAGAATAACACCTGAAGCAAAGGCCAGCAGTAGTCATACTTGCTAACATTTACTCATGTAGAAAAATATAACACCAAGAGTGTGAGAAATCATTCTCAATAAGGAACCAGCAAATTTCACTGTTATTCCTTTTTTTTAAATTCATACTATTATAATAAATGAAACTTCCAATGGATTGTCTTTATTTATATGTCAGTATAAAACAACATGGACTCATTTTTCTTTTTAGACTGTCTTTGATACCGCTGTAGTTTTACTACAGTGAACTGAACTCTTTTTTATTTGCTCAAAACGTCTGGTTAGTTTACGGAGGTGTGAGTGAGCCACTGAACTCTGATGTACATCAAAGAGGTGAAATCTGTACCACCAAAACACATAGGTCTCCCTTTGCTTGAAGTAAACTAAATGCAGGAAACAGACCCAGTTGGGGTCTTGTTTTCTGCTTATTTTGTCGAGTTTTCTACTTGTGTATTTTGTTTGCTTCGCTTCCTGTTCATCAGCACACCTGGTTTACCCTGTTGATTGCTCCACCTGCTCCTTGTTTAGTTCTAAGTGTATAAATACCCATTGATTTGTCTTTTTTCTGCCAGGTCATCGTCACTGTTTTGTCTGTTTTGTTTCTTTCATTAATTTCGTAGGTTTTCCCACAGTCTGGTTTGTTTTCTCTGTTTATTCATTTGGTTTGTTTTACGTAACCTACATTTTGGTTGGGGACTATTAAACCTTCATCTGCCTACCTCCTGCCTAGTTCTGCATTTGGGTCTTAACCCTAAAACCCACACCACACTGTGACAATAACAGATGTAACCTGTTTGATTAATTCATGTTATTTGTTTGCTTGTGTGCACGTAATCTTGCTTCCTTATCTTTCTGACTGGCAGAACTGTACACAGTTGCATGTGTACGTATTGTATGTTTGTGTGGGTGTTTGAGTGTGTTTACAAAGCCCAATTATGTGCTGAAAGAAAGATTTGGAGGATAAGGAAACAAAGCTGCTGCATGTCAGGATTTCTGTCAGGTTCTAGTTGTTATGCAATCTCCTACATTCAGTTACACCAGTATGACATTTAATATCCTACGAAACTTGGAAAAGCATTTCCTTTTATTTTTTTCTGCCTTGCTTTGACACTATCACAACCTTTACAATCCGTTCAGATACATAAGAAACTGCAGCATTCATTACAGCAGAGCAGTGGACAGCCAGCCCTTATCCAATAGATAGGGAGATTTCTCTGCAACATCTTACATTGCTCAAAGGAAATGTAACAATTGTCATTTTGAAAGGCCTGACTGTGAGCTTCCAAGACCCAAGAGCAAATCCTCCCCAGAGGCAAGCGTTCATGCATTCATGGACACTTATGTAGCAGTACAGCTTCCAGGTCAAGGATGACTCCAAGTGTGTGTTTCACAGAACAGAACTGATCAGAGGCATACAGGAGATCAAACAGCTTAAGGAGCTAAATGTTAAAAAAATAGTCTTTGTTCCGTATGTGCTCCATCTATCTATTCATGCATTCATCTTCAGTTTTGTCCCCTTGAATCCTCTGCAACGTGACAATAGGAGCTGGCAGATTGCAGGGCTGTGGGGCTTGGTGGGATGCCAGCAGAGCCAGGTGGTGGGAATCTGTTGAAGATTAAACTGCTTGGTCACCAGCTATCCAGCTCACTGTGGCCATGACAGACGTGGCACCCCTGGCTGATGGACCTGTGTGGCAGGTGGCAGGGGTATCAGTGGCAGGTCAAAGCTTGTCCCAATCTCCCTTTGTCAGAGCAGGAACAACTTCAGCGATGTGGCAGGCCAACGAAATGCCATAACATGCCAGTAACCCCTGAAATTATTTAACATATTTTTCCTATATTACATAACATTTTTTTGTAGTAAGTTCTAACTTTCTAGCTAGGAATGGGCAATTGTAATATCAGGCAAACGTAACAACAATAAAACAACTCAAAATGTTGTTTTTTTTCTCTTTTTTCTCCTCATTGTTTAACATTTAACAGGTGGAACACACCAAAACACTTCCCAACAGTTAAAGTGGAGATCTGATCTCTGTAAAAGTAACATATACACATGTAAACAATGAATCTCATTGTATTTGCCTCCAACTGAGACATTTTACAACTGAACCAACACAGGAATTTTATTGTAATTTAGAGCGAGAAGAAGTCACAACTTAAGATATTCTTTTTGAATAGAAAGCCTGTTTCCTATGCAGGTCACTGTCTTTTTTTGTTGTTTATGGCGTGCCTTTTTAGCATTATAAAGCCTCAAAGGTATTTTCTCAGAACACTTCAACTCATAAGTTTCTTTTTCCAAAGGCAGTGTGCTTTACAACATTTGCTGCAGACACACAATGTAGACTGAGTCATCTGTCATGCAGGAATAATCACTTTAGCAGATGATGATGAGCATAAAAAAGGAACTATTGTAAAAATCATTCCAGCAGCTTTTAATGACCTGAGAAAAGAGTTTGTCATCATGTGACTGATAAATAAGCTACACTGTGAATTACTAGTTCTCCATGACATTACTTACTTGATGTGCATTAATTCGAAACATTAATCTATCATGAAAGGTGTCACAAACAAAGTCTGTAATAGGATAGATTAGATTTTCCTTTTTGCAAGACAGAAAGGCAAATAAAACAAGCAAATGATGAGCAGATATTAAAATCTTGAAAATTGGCCAAAGTAGAAACAGACACCAGGAAACTTAAAAATGATACAACAAAAGTACAAATATGAGCTGGTATAGTAAAGACATTTAGATGGAAGCATACAAATAGAGATAAGTAACAAGCTAAATTGAGATGTGGACGAATATAAAATGACAAGTTAAAATAGGAGGTAACATACTAAAACTCAATAACATGACACTTTTTGTACTGACACCAGTTATGGCCCAAAATTGTTACAGAAAAATGTTACAGGTTTGAAATGTTGTTTAATGGAGGGCGTTTTTTTCGTGTGAAGCAGCTTGGATTTCTGTCTCATTAGCTTGCACTGCAGTGCAGCTGAAAACTTCTGTAATGCTCCTTCCATACATTCTATGAAGCTATAGTGTGTGTTGTAAAAATCTTTTTCTTACATTCACACTTTAGGAAATGTAAATAGTTTTTATTTTATTTTATTTTTTATAAACCTAAACACACAGAGAGATACTTTAGAAATTAACTGTGTTAGTTTTAGTTTATAACTCTAGGAGTTGTTTCATATATTTATCATACATATGTTCCAGTTTATGACTGACTTTTTTTTGTTGTTTGTTGTTTGTTTAGTTTAACTTTGATTTAATCTTTTTCTTTTTTTTTATTTTTTGTCACCAGCTGAAATTTCCAAAGTGGCTTGTCAAGCATTTGACCGAGACAAGTCTCAGAGCTTTGTGAATAATTCTAAAAGAGATTGTTGTGCCAAGGCTTTTCCTGTACAGTGTTTAACAAAGTATTTTACTTCTTCCCTTTCACTTGATTCCGTTCTTTTCTGCTTTGCTCAGATCTGACAATGGTCAGTGTTAGGCACATAGTAAGGGTTAGCATGAAAGTCGCGGTATGTACTGTAACTTTCCGAACTCAGCGCTCTCAACTCTTTGATGGCATAGTGACATTTATTTTGTACATTTTTGGAGCTGTCGCTCCCCAGCAGCTTCCCGAGGCTGAGAAACTGCAATTCACTAATTTTGTTTCCAGGACCCGATGTGATGTTACAGCTGAGTTTCTTTACACAGATGTGAGCACGTGCATATCAACAAACCGGCCATTTTGAACGTGCACTGTAGCTGACTCAGCAGAAAGGTAAGAAGGTACTATAAGAGCGATGTCTGGAGACAGATCACAGTACAGATAGGATGCAACATGGATGTCAAATTAGCCGTCATTAGGAGGCGTGTCACTGAGAAAATCTACCAAAGTTCTGACATACTTCTTTAATGTGTTTGTTTAGGTTTGCATGTTAAAAAATACATAGGTTCATAGAAAAAATTGGATGGCTATTTGATACATACAAATTTAATATCCATGATTCCGATCATGTCATATGAACAGTGCCTTTCAGAAAACAGCACTCTAGGGATAAGTTATAAAAAATACACTTTTGAATTGTACTTATTTTCAGCTCTGGGAGGAGATTGATCAAAATGAAATCGTATTTATATATATATTTTTAAGTAATTACCTCATTACTGTCACACCTTCTTTTTGTTCAATATCCACAAATACTATCTTCACAACTTGGGATGCAAATGGTCACATTAACTCTGCTAAAAAAAAAAACTATATCTTGCTCCCTCAGCTTGACTACTTTGCACCTCTCATTGTTACAGTTAACCTTGCTTCTGATTTACCACCAGTTGTTGGTGATCTGCTGCTCTACAAAGGCAAATGCTCAGTGTTGAGAGCTTTTTTTGCTCATAACATTTCTGCTATAAATAAAAATTTAATGGGAAGGTTGTCAAGGTTAAAACTTGATTTTCTTTGGAAATGGCTTCAAAATGTAGCCTAGAAAAAAACCTGTCTTTCCAGTCAAGAATTTTATTCTTTGTTTATATGTATAAATTCAACACTGCCATACAGATAGCAGTCGGATGAATATGCTGGGAAGGCCACGCCATTTTCACGTTTTGAGTAATATAGTCTCATGGCACAAAGCTCCTTTGAAAAATATGTGAATCTGAATGAGTGAGCTTGAAAATAAAAAAGAAGAACCTACTTTTCTTTGTTGCTAATAGGTTTTTATTCAATGACCCTCCATTTGTGCCAATGCTCCTTTTCTCTCCTCTTGCTCTCAGTTATGTGTGCAGTATCAAATCTCTGCATGTCACTGGGGAGCTGTAGACCTTTACCTGCTCTGGTCTGGCTGTGTTAAAGGTCAGGTATGAGAGGCTCTTATACACTGGTTTCAGATGTCAACACTGCCCACCTCCTACAGCTTGGATTAAGAGGCGAGGAGACAATGGCTGCCAGGAGATCAGCCTGTCAGTAACAGTCTGTATCTCTGTCGGGGGTGGAGTGTGTGTGTGTGTGTGTGAGAGAGAAAGAGGGAGATGAAAGACAGAAAAATGAGTTGTATGCATGTGTGCTTGTAATATCAATACCCCACTGATCCTTTTCTCTCCACTGTTGGTCTCTACACACCTCTGTTTGCCAGATGTGTTTATAGAGACTGCGTGCATGTGTGTGTGTGTGTGTGTGTGTGGATTTATGTGTTTAGCTGTGACGATCAGGTGTGAGTCTGAGTCTCCTGCTTTGCAGTGAGAGATTTTTGTGTTGACAGGGATGATGTTGTTTATTTTGGCAATATGCTATAAGGAGCAATGGGACGGGATGTGTGTGTATGTGTGTGTAAAATGTGTATGTATGCTCACATCTAAATGTGCTGCCATGCACAAAAAAAAAACAAAAAAACAATCTGTAATCAGGTGTTGTGAATTGTTCTAAGTCTGTGTGTGTCTATTTTTTAAAAAGCTCAGTGGGAATCAAGTTTAATTATTGACCCGCCCACACAAACATACGAGACTGCAAACTTTTTATGCAAATGTGCACAAACATATCTAACAGCCTGCTCTTGTAATTCTTATCTCTCTGTGATTGTTTAATTGTTTATCCACTCTTGTTTCTGGTGAATAGAAGTTAGATCATCCAGCTAACTACAGCTGCTACGCTGCAAAAACCAGTGAGGGGGTAAATGCAAAACTGTCTCTGGCACCACAGGGAATTCCTGCAGCACAAGTTTTACACTACAAAAAAAAGGCTTTCTAATACAAGCTAAATGACTCATCATAAAAAAAAAAAAAAAACACGAAACCCAGATGAAACTCAGCAAGGGGGAAGGGGAACCAATATGAAAGGATAAACTGCTGCAAAGAAAACACCATCAATGGATTCATTGTTTTAAGAGTTTAAGGTGCATGAAAGTACAGTTCTGTTGAGCATTGATTGATTAAACTCTCAGTTTTGTTGATAATCCACCCAAGAAGATATTGTGAAAAATATTATCAAATATTATCAAAATTATCATCTTGAAACTGTTGTCTCCAGTACTGCAGGAACCCCGTGAGTTGACTAGTCATCATCAGTAATAAAATGAAAATATACTTTTCCAAAGGGAAATTGTAAAACATGTGTGAGGTGTTATTTGTATAACGTGTGTGTTCCATCCATGAGTGTTTTTTACTTTGTTATATTTTTAACATTGTGTGGGCGCTAGTGTCCTTTATTGTTCAGCCAGTAGATGAGAAAGTGGGTCAGGAAAAAACCAGGATTATTTGTTGTTGAAGTGTTGATTTCGAATATGAAACACAAAATAAATAAAAAAGAAAATAAAAACAAAATACAAACAAACAAAACAAAACAAATAAGACATGTAAGACATACAAATACATATTTGACAAGGAATGAGAAGTTTAACTTGTATGCTCTCACCCCTTCTCCTTAAATAATAAATAACAGTAATAAACTTCCTGATTTAAACCTGTCTAGACACTAATGATAATGATATTTGCAGTTAAATAAAATATGTTTCTGGCTTTATATTGAAAAAATTTTAGATATACACGCAATACAACAATGTCTACAGATAAATATACAACATATACATATACAACAATATATATATATATATATATATATATATATATATATATAGTAACTATGCTGCTCTGGTCTGTTGCCTCCACTGTTGATGAAAACTTCAACAGAAACAGCTGTTAAACTTTTGTGCTTCCAGATGCTAGCTGCTAGCTTCAGGCTTAGCTCCCTTCACTATACCAGCAGTGGTGAAGCAGGCACAAACACACACTTCTGCTGGAACTAGCAGAGCTGTGTGGTGTTTATTGCTAAAGCTTGTAGCAAAACATTCACAGCTTAACAGACAGTTTCTCACAGATAACTTTGTTTATCCCGTAGTCACCCACTATGACTCAGACTTACCAGTGCCCCAAAATAACTGACATGATGTGTGTCTCTTTCTCGCTATCTCTTCAGCTCAGTCTTAAAGGGGGCATTTTGTTCTTTTAACACAGCGCTGAACACTGTGTATTCTGACATAACTCTCATCCAAACATAAACAGCTGACTTTTAAACAAAGCCAAAGACTTTGTAAACCATTTTGACTAATCAGTTAGTTGATTAGTGATCCGCATCCCTACTAGAGATACTGTGGCATGACAATCTATTTTTGTCTAAATTTTTTTGTGTTTATTTACATAAAAGTAACAAAAAAACTAACCATTATTTAATAACAGAAATACAATAAGAGCTGGTAATCCAGTGTTTGTATTCTGTGAAACTATGGAGTTATGTACATGTTATTCAAGTAGCACTGCCCCAAAAGAGAAGGATAAAATTAATAAATTCTTACTGTAAAACCAGGATCACTGTAGGTGCCTTATGCATCTAATGTGTACTTTCTGGTACTTTAAGTTAAAAACTGATTATGTTGGAATTTGATCTTAGTTTCATTATTTAATAACATTTAAAAACACTTCATCTCAGTGATATTCATTGCTATGAGTTATTATTTGTACTATGGTAACTTTATCTCAGATATTTGATCGGTATTATATTATATATTTGTATAAGTGTTACAAGTAGATGAACAAATAATGAGAGCCTGTACCTTTAAGACTGTTTATGGCAGACTGTGTCAGGGCAGTTAGGAGTTTTGTGTTTTGTTGGCTGGAGAACATGAGGGCAGGAGAGCTCATGGTTTTTCTGAGTGTATTCATTTGTGTCAGAAACAAACCAAACAGTTCAATTTAGTAGTGGCTCTACTGCGGTTCTGTACATGTAAAAAACTCTGTTTTTGTGGAACACATATTTTTTTATGGAACACGCATCAGCCATAAAGTCCGGATTGAGACAGGTTTTAATGGAGCGTCTATAATCAGAAACCCACTGATTCCCTGCAGTTTTTCCAGTAACAGGTTTGTTGTGCTTCCCAGTGATAGCAGCAGCAGATTGTGATGTTTCGCATGGACAAGTTGAATTTGTTGATCCTGATGAACAGTAGTCACACTCTGCTGACTTGGCAAAGTTTATCTGCGATGGTCATGGTGGTGTTGTACTGATGCCACACATGCACAATTGTGGAATTATTGACGTTTGTTCTCCTGGCTACTTTCTTCTGCCTTCAGCAGAAAGATGCTTCTCTTCCTTTGTGGTTTGGTCAGTTGTGACATTGTTCAAACGTCTGAGAAATATTGTGATTTGTAATCTCTTTGCAGCCCTGGAGTGTTCACCTTTAGGTGTGGTCAAAGGGTTTGTGTATTGACTTGAGGAGTGGTTTTAGCATGTCATTGAAGCAAACCATGAAAAGTTACTCATGCACTTCTCAGATTGGTATTAAAACTACGACAATTTTTATTTATTTTTTTTTATTTGAAAAGTAAGATATCACTTGTACTTATTTATTTCTTTTCTTTGCAATCATTTTCAAAATTCTGCTCAGCGCTGATGTTCCCTTTAAGTGTGGGGGGTTAAAATCTTAATTATTGCTCCTTTTTCCCCTACACAATGGTTCTTGGGTTTTGCTGAGTTTTGATTTGTCATCTTTTGCTTTCCTGGGTCGATATTTAATGAGATCTTCTGGTTTTGTTGTGTCATTTTTGTGTTTTGGTGTTATTTGCTTTTGTTCAGCTCCTGGTTGCATCTGCTTTAATTCTTTAAAATTAATTATTTTAAACAAGATTTTTTTGTACAGTCTTTACGGTTTCTTTTCTAAGGTTTCAAGTCATTATCCCTAGATGTCCTCAGTTGTCCTTGTTTTGTTCTTTAGTCACCATATTACTTACCTGCATCCACTCACTCAATTACCATTTCAGTATAAATGCTTCTAGGTGTTCTTTGCTTTCTGCCCTCGTCCTGCATCATTATTCTAAATAATGAATCACTGTGCAGAACTTCATAGACTGTTGGATCATTTTGATTTGAATCAGATGTGTTGGAGCATTGAAACATTGAAAACTTGCAGGACTGCATCCCTCGAGGACCAGGGTTCCCTACCATTGCTTTAAACAATGTTTTTGTTCAGACACTAGACGTCCTGCCTGTTGGTCCTGTGCTTGCCTACTTCTGATGTCATATCACAGTCATTGATTCACTGATGTGAATTAAAAATTGAAACAGCCATGTTGGCTTCCCTATTAGCTTGTATTTTCCTTAAAAATGTGTTTTTGATAATGATCCATTTTCCCATTTCCTTATGCACTTTCAGCATTTTGTGTAACACACATTTGCATATATCAGATCATTTTTTAACCTGTCTTGGGCAAGTCATCAACGTCTGCCTCTGAGTCAAACGGCTTAGTATATGACTCACTTAGAATGAACTCTTTGAAAGCCACAGTTTGACACTGAAGCTCTCAGCTAGGTCTTTGATGAAACACAACTGTGACCTGCAACAAGAGATGAGTAATTACTAGCTGCCTCAATTACCTCACTTATCAAATGATAGTGTTGAGCTATGATGCAAGTATCTATCTCTCAGTCAAACATATTGCCAAGCTATCTATAGAAAAGAGATTCTGAATGCTTTAAACATTCTGAAAATTAATCCATGCAAATTTGATTAAAAGGATTTGCAAACAAGTATTTGAATAAGAGGGGTTGTGTATGGCAAGCGTGAAGTTGAATAACATGAATGTATTACGGATCAGGAGAGTGATGCATTCCAAATCGCCTGTGATGTTTGAGAAATGTAGATTTATTTGTTCATCTAATTTGCAGATGCAGAGGTAAAAGCATTTACAAGAGGTGTCATACTGGCTCATGCTGATGTTTTCACACATTGAGCACAGCCTCAGATCACAGCAGTGACGGCTGGTGGTTAAAACAGTCTCAAGTGTGAGTGTGAAGCATAAAATGGTGAATGCCAGGGAGATCCTATGGCGTAATTCCCTGGGAGAAAAATGAAAAAAATAAGCCTTTAAGCAATGATGATATGGAATAGTACTGCACTTAAATTTAAAATGTATGTTTGTACTTCATAACTGCACAATTAAAAAAAGAGAGAAAGCAAGATGACCAGTTAGAAGAAAAGATTACACCCACTTAAATATGTCAAAACCATCAAGTAAAGGCGTTATTCTATCTTAATTTTGCTTGGTGGAATTCACTGTCTCTATATATTGGAGAGTAAATGAGCAGTCTGAGCCCCTTTTGCTCCTTATTTCATCTGCTTAAATAGTGAGCCACCCTGTATCATAGGTGTGTGTGTGTTTGTACAACACCAGGTGTATTTCATTACTATTTCATAACATTTGTGCTAGCTTCATTTTGGAAAGGACACTTGTTTTTGCACATTACATACAGTGTTGTGTGTGTCAGGGTGCGCAACTTTGCCAGTTTATGTGCAAGTGAAACATGTCAAATGTCTAAACTCTGGAGAGGAGACTGTCACGGGAATGAAGAAGGAACGAAACAGATAGGGATTGGGGGGATATAGTAGAGGTATAGAGAAAAAAACATATGGGTAGAGAAATCCCATGTGAGAAAGCAGTCTGTTCATTAGTGGTGTAGGAATGTTTGTGTGTGTGTGTGTTTTTGTGCCAGCGTGCATACTGCTGCTGTGTGTACACTGAGCAGTGGAGAACTAACTAGGACACGTTTCCCAGAATGAAGCAAAGCCAAATTCTAAACAAGATTCCTCTTATCAAAATATTTTTTTTTTATTTATTCATTTTTTTTTTACCTCTGTGTAATGCATCCCTCAGCATGCAGATCTGCCTCATGGGTACAGTGTTGCTGCACAGCGTTAGCGTGAGTGCACAGCTTTTTTTGTACTTTGACTTACTACGCTACATCACTGGCCTGTCAATTAGACTATTTTTCTATAAAAACGAACAGTACTTCCATGACAAGAGTGATGCTGCAGCTTGAAAGAAGTGAACTCAAGTACGACCTGGCAGCCATTTGCTTCCCCCCATCCCTCGTACCCCACCGCCAATCCTCAAAATGTCGACCTCTTTGCTTTCTCCACTGAATATTGTATGTCTTTTTCTCCCTGGTGCCTTGTGCTGTATTTTCTACAGCATCTTTTTTTGTTCATTGTTTCAAAATTTTCTACAGCAGCTATTGTTTTATCCATCCCCAGGCAGATTTTTTCAACTGGCTTCGAGCAGGACTTCCAAAGGAAACATGTTATTTATTCATAAGGCAGACATACTCACCTCAGATTGTTCCAAATTGCATTCATGTTCTTGACTGCTGCTGACGTGCTTTACTGTTGTGTTGAAGATTGAATTAGACTCAAGGAAAAGAATCGCCATCAGAGAAACATAGGGGATAACTGTGTGTCTGTGAGTGTGTATGTGTGTGTGTCCCTAGCAGTGTGAAGGAGATGTGTTCCATTAAAGGGGACCAGTTTTCTGTGATCACAGCTCTGATAAGAATTGTGGGAAACCACAGTCACAACAAGCCACCCTGGAATATCAACTAGACAGGCACACACATTCTGTGTGTGTGTGTGTGTGTGTGTCTGTCTTTCTTCCTGACGCATTCCCAGAGATGCAGAAACGTTCATACCGGCATCAAGAATATTTATCCATGTATGTGCATCCTTTTTTTTTATTTTATTTTTTGCTGGTCCAAGCTAAGTTTCCTCGTGCAATAGGACAGGTTACTATGCAGTTTCATGACAGCGCTGCATTTGCAATTTGGGTACAAACAGCAGAGGTCATTCCACTTTGTTGTTGTCAAATGATTTTTATGCACACAGATTTTCCTTTGATTAAATATTGAATTGAATATTGAAAGCAGTTATTCATTTATTGCCAATGATTGTAAACAAGTTTGTATTAAAACTCTGAACTATGAAATGGTTCTTCATGATTGTGCTCTATCATTACTAAGTTAACAAGAAGTAGCAAACAAAAAAGTACAAGTATTAAAGAAGTTTATTACAACTTTGTGACTGCAAACTGTGATTCTGCACCCTGGAGACAGGCCCAATCAGTACTGTTAGTAAGCAAGAATCTTCCTATATTGCATCCCTGGAAACACACATTGCGTATGTAAGTGTATATTTGTGTTATGCTGGCTCCCACTGCAAGAGGGCAAGCATTATAAATGATTTATTTAAATTACAGTGATTGTGCAGGAGTATCTGCTCCGATTAACAGGATGTAGAAGACTAAATCACTTTTAAACTCAGACATTTAAACGGTTTAACACGCTTTATCTTGGCTTATAACCGCTGCTATAACATACATGTTGGCAGAAAGAGGAGTTTTAAGCTGCTTTAAAAAGAATGCGATAATGCAAAAAAAAAAAAAAAAAAAAAATTCTAATAATAAAAAATAAATAAATAAAATAAAATAAAATAAAATAGTAAGTCACTTAGTGATGAACTCACAAAAATGAAATCTTGCACTTCTCTCGGCTTCTCTATGGACATCTTATAGTCCAACTTGTACCTTAACTGGTCTAAACACCTGCCCACTAGAAAGGGCACCAAACAGCACTGACAAATTTAGCGACCAATATATATAAAAGATAAGATGTTTCTTTTAAAACTAGTAGAGATAAATATATATATATATATCTATATATATATATATATATATATATAAGTGAATACTGGACTTGTGTTGATAATAGATAAATAGTAATGTTGCTTTATAACACCTGGGCATGCAACTGCTTGCCCACAAATTTGCTACTTAAACAGAACTTAGAAAAGCACCCAGAGGATAATGACTTAAATAAAACTAATGATAATGAAGTTCAATTTTTTTTTTAGTTTTCTACTACATGAGTCAGGCTAAAATAATTAAACTAACCAAACACAAGCAACAAGTCTTTTACTTGTTGCTTGTGTTTGCCTCTGTGTCTGATTCTCATCAGCCCTGCTGCTGATCTCTCTGCCCTAGCTTTAGGGCAGAGAGATAATAATTTATGACTGTTTGAGGTTGAAGTAAAGAAGTCAATAGCTCACAGTCACACGAATATTTTAAACTAAAGCACACATCACAATTATTGTCTGGGTTTCAGTACATTCACAGGTCGAAGAGTTTGAAACTATAGATGAACGCATTATTTTAGAGCTGATTTGAAAGATGAGGATATCACTAGCTGTGATGAGAGTTTTGGTGTGTGTGTGCACCAACTGCAACATCTACCAGAGATACTGGGAGCACAAAGAGGCTCCTACGGAGGGGAATATGCTATGACAGGATGAACTGTGGTAAGACGTTTTGTCACCAACCTGCTCATTCCCATACGAGCCTCCATGGAAACTGCTTATCTGGGATCAATGCAAAAAGCACAATGTTTACCAAAGAGTGCAACTACCTAATGTTGCTACATGCTGCTTTTTTTTCTTGGGTTGTTTGTTTCTCCTGATGGTAATAAACCTAAGATGGAGCTTTTGAATGCATTTTGTGCATTTAAGCATATGTGTGTGTATGTGTGTGACTGGAGTCCATCTGTTGTTGTGGATGCTGATATGGCAGCTACATCTGCAGGGAGCTGACTTGCACATTACTGTAAGAACACACACATGCAAACCTGCAAATATTGGACAGCTTCATTTGACACTGTAATTACAGCCAGTGATCAAGGATCCATTTATCAGCCATCTTCCTCAGGGTGTCCACTGACCTCCAACAATATCAGCACGAGACAGAAAGGACCGAAGAGGAAGGGTGGGTGAACAAAGGAGGAAGGGATGCATAGAGGAAAATGGATGGGGGGAAAAATAATGGTTTGCAAGGAAATATGGGAGACTGGGAGTGATATACAGATTGGTGGGGTGCATGTTTATGTGTCTGGAGATGTGTTTATCAGCCACTGATTCATTCATTTGTGTGTGTGTGTGTGTGTCCAGGCAGTTTGCCTTCCACCACAGTGACCTTACCTGCTGCTTTGCTCCCGTATTATAACGATGAGTTACACACCATTACTGATCTGCTGTTATCTACAGCTGCTGGTTGTAAATGTATCATGTATGTATATACACACACATGCACACATGCACACAAATCCTGGCAACCTGTATGAAAACAGCATGCATAAGTTATGTTCGCTAAACCTGAGGAGAGACTAAGCTAAAGGGGTTATTTTAAATAGGGTTTAAGCTTGTGTCTGGTGAGGCACAGATTGGAACAGAGGAGATGTTATTGAAGAAAATGTTGCTCAATGTGTCAAAAGCTTGTTTTAGAGATTTTTTAAATTGGCTAAAAGCAAAGATGTTGACACTGAGCTGGGACAAAATGTTTTGAAAATAAATCTGAAGGAGACAAACAGCATTGCCATGGATATGATGATTTTGTACTTTTTAAAGAAAAACAGTCCTGCCCTCCAGGGAGATTCACCATCAACCTAATTTAATTAAGCCATCACTTTCTACAACTAGAAACCTCCAAGTCAATAAGTCAAAACATGTGTGTAAGCTAGCGCTAATGTTTCCTCTGCCTATAGAGCAATAAGTAATCCAATCTTCAATCCCTGGTATGTTCATTATGCGAGTACAAGTCAAACAGGTTTATCACTTCTGAGTTAAAATTCATTCAAAAACAGTTTACTAAAACACATTAATTCCTTTCTAACACAGCTAAAATACATTCTTTTTACAATGCAACTGTCACCCATTTGGACACCATTTTGCTGTTTGCCTTGGATATATGTAAAGACAAAATGTTGCATCAAAATTTTGCCACTTCCTCCTTAGGTTAAGCCAAAAACTACACATGCTTAGAGTTAGAAATCAGAACTAATTGGCTGGGGTTAGGAAAATATCATGACTTAAGCTAAAGTATTTCTCCTATGAATGCCATTTCAACCATCCAGGTGCTGGTTTTTACATGACCACTACAGGTCACATATTCTACAAACGCTATCTTGGGGTATATCAGCCTGCATGAACAAAAGCCCCATTGGGTCATATTTGAGTGGACGACAGACTCACCTAGAACAAAGATAAAAGAAGAAAAAAAATCCAATTGAATAACTATTTGGTAATCTGATTATTCAGCATTTTTTACAGTGATAATAAAAACTACCTCCACATTTCTTTGCAGTATTTGCAGCTTTTGCCTCAGAAGTTGTTTTGTATTAATATGCTTTCATAGTAAAATTCTTTTTTCATTCAATTTAAATTATGTTTTCATGTCAATACACTAAGAGTTATCTTACTTTAAGAAGCCTGACTTTGTGACTTCATGGTGATGATTTATACAGTCAGATATTGAAAAAAAAACACATTGCTTTTGTTTGCAGTATTTGCAGTTTTGTATTTTTATCTGTCTTATTATCTCTCAATCTATTATTTATCTAAACAGCTCCTGCAGACTGAACAAAATGTGCTCTTGATAAGGCATGTCCTAATTTAGGAAAACCAATTGGAAATAAAACTTTGTTTGAGCTGACCCAGCAACCCACCTTTCAGCATTATGATGCACTGCCTGAAAGATTACCATTTTAGAACTTAACAGTCTATCAACTTCCTTCATATACTGCTTGCTATGTAATTATCAAACTTGTTTCTATCAAAAATTGATATTCAGCAAAAAAGTTAGCAATTTTAAAAACACAGCTGTCATTTGCAAAATATTTCTGGGGATCATTGGTAGAACTATTTTTAAATGGTCGTATGGATTCCTGTGTGTGTCTGCCTGATTCTGATATACATGGGCCTACAGGGACCACCCAACGAGATGCTTCATTTACAAAATTATGCATGTAGGGCAGAAAAATGGGTCTGAACTGGGGGAGATTATAGTTACAGAATGAGATCAGAGAGGACTGAAGCCATGACTGAGACACCCTGTTGTTATCCCTTCATTCTTTTATGAAAGGAAGAGAGACTTGGACAAGGAAAAAAAAGTAATACAGGGAGAGAAGATGTGCTAATGCCTTATGGTGTTTCCCTTCTTTAGGTATTCATTAACTCAAGAAGAATTTTCTGAGGTCTGCTTAGACACTAATCATTTCTTTCTGTTTCTCATCAATTCACATCAGTGCTCATCATACAGTTTTTCTCATTTTCCCCACAGTTTACCTTCATGAGATGTATAAGCTCTAGAATACAGGCAATCTGGATGGTTCACTTCCTTTCCCACCACCACATTGCCTACATCTAACCTACTTCTAACAGTGATGTTAAAGATAAAAAAAACATTATCCACCATATAGCTTTCAATTAAATGATTAAACTTTTGAGAACTGAGTATTTTGTAGTGGTAAAAACAAAATATACTCTTCTGCTTCCTCCATTCTGAGTAACTTTTAGCCTTAGCTCATCCAAAGGAGACCATCTAGATGTAAACTAAGATGATTCTAATCGCTGTTTACTCTAGCTAACACTGACTAAATATTTGCAGCTAATTTATACCATGTAATGTAGAACCAAAAAAAGCTTAAACTAGAAGATTAATGTAATCAGCACCATCATTCAATCTTTATACAACAGATTTTTGATGTGCCAACATCTGGGCAATAATCTGACCATATAAAACATTCATCTTTTAAACAATATGTTTTATAAATCTAGGAAAATACATCTTTTACAATGTCAGAAAAAATAGTAAAAAATAGTGACTTAAGCAACACTTCCTGTTGTTTGGTGTTTGCACCTTTTATTTTAAGTTGATTGAGGCACTCATTCATGGATTTATCACTGTTGGCAATGATAAAAATATAACCATAATGAAAAAAAACATTGATGCCAGTCATGAAAAAAAGAAATGATTAAATGGAGGGGAAGCAACAAAAGAAAGAGAGAAATGGAAGAGGAGAGTATCTAAATATACCAGCTGAGGGCAGTGGAGAAAAGAAAAAGTGCAGCTGCTCTGAAAACCTTGCTGCAATGAAAAATTAACTTGGGAGGCACAGAGAGGGGAGCATTCAGAAAGAGTAAGTGCTTTTACTGCTGGTTGCTTTCACTTGTCTGTCTGGGAGATGGACACATGAAATCATCCTCCTATTAAAGTAAGCTGGAAAAATACATCCTGCCTTCTTCTTCTGTCAGTGAGTCCAGCAAATAGTTGAACCCATTTCACCTTCTTAGCTCCCAGTACTATCAGCAGAGATCACTATCTTAATGCATCTGACTGAGGTTCCTTGTTCACTTTTTGCTCTTTGATGAAACTCCTCCTGAACTGTCTTAAAATTTTGCTTGCTCATCAAGTTTGTGTTTACTGCTGCTGTTTCAACTCGGCACAACATCAACTACATTTTCGAAGAGAGCCTTGTAGTATTGCACTGATCCTCTTCGCTCATGTAGTGCACTAATAATTCCAGTCAAGTTAAACTAGAATTCCACGTCACGCTTGTTTGCTTCCACCAACCAGTTTACTTGCAGTTTATATCCATGTCACTGATAATATGATGTGCCTTGTCCAAAACTCTTGATGTGAAGACTTTGAAGTAAGATTGAGCAATATGGATTAAAAAAAAAATCTATTAACTGATTGAATAATTCTTTTAAGTTTTATGAATTATTAACTTGTTTTTGTCTTCCCTAGAACTAAAGGCAAATCATCATTCAACACTTTGCTTTATTAAATAGTATGCTATACATGTTCCAAACAACAAATGCAACAATAAATTAACAATATTTTTTCACAAATAGAAACTATTCAATTACATTAAAGTTCCACAGGAAGAATGCAGCTGCTTTTATATATTAACAAACCCAATTTTTCTTTCCAATTCAAGGCTTTAAATAAACTGTACACATTACAGTGGTCTGTCCCATGTCGGACATGTCAGATGCTGTGAAACAGAGCTTTTTCCTTAAAAATGAGAGCGTAAGACCATCTTTCTTTGTTTTTATTGCATCATGTTCAGCTGCTGTGGCTGCCACTAATAAACCTTGTTGACCAATACAGCTCACGTGTGCAGGTGTCACCATGGAAACAGCAACAGCTCGGCTAGTACAGTAACTATTGTTAAAACTGAGCTGAGAAAACATCAATCCCAATATTATGATCTAGATTTTTCTTAATTTTACATTCTTATAAACTGAAGCTGAACATATCCTATAACATGTCACCAAATCCTACTCTAATCACTTAATCTTTAAGTCAGAGTGAATGATAATAATAATAATAATAATAATAATAATCTAATTTTACATGTTCCTGAAATATCGTCTTCACAGATGGACATCCTGAAAGCATAATGCCCTCAGCCATTGCTGTAACTGGCATGAATGCATAAAACACTAGATTGAAATTTATTTGAAGAAGCCATTACAGCTGCCTGGATTATTTTCTCATCCAATTTTCTCTCATGCCAGACACTTCCCTTCTCCCTTCAACAGGGAGCGCACAGAGGAGGCCATTTGCATTTTGCTTTAATACATTTCCTTAATTTTAAGGCTTCAAGAGATCCCTCTTTGTATTTGTTTATTTACTTCAAAGTACTTTTTTCTGTCATTGCTTAAAAACCTTGCAGAAAATTGAAGTGTAGTCAAAGTGTAATAGATGAATATGAAAGTAGTGCACTGTGTATTCAACTGAGAGAGGGACTTTGATGTTATTTTTGCAGAGTTAAGTCAGCTTACAGCGATGTTGTGTAGCTCACGCCCATTGGAAAGAGCTGGCAATTCCCTTTTTCTTTTATTGTCTGATGCTGTTGGACTGGTGGGTGATAGAAAGGCTCAGACAGCATGACTGCGTTTCCCACCTGGATTTGCACTGTCAGCAGACACACGTGTTGTTTCTATGTATGTGCCCTTCTCTGTGTTTGACCCGAGGATGTTTCAGGGGTAGCCATGTTGTGTGCAGACGATGGATTGGTAGTGACATCAGGATCGTACCTCGCGGTGCAATGAGCTCTCCAGGTTAGCACAGCGATCAGCAGACAGAGGCAGAGCAAAAGAAGGAGAGAGGACAAGATGGATGGACTGTGACACCCTTGGGTCCAAACAAGCTTTAGGGATGTGTTGGGGACACACATGTAGCTGTAGCAGCGAAAGCTGATTTGAAAGATGAGAATGTCAAGGCTGTGATGAGCACTCAGCCAGAGCCATAGAATATTGTTAACTAGTGAGAGACGGTTAAAAGACTGAGGAATGGGGGAGTAAATGGCCTAAAGCTTCCCACTCCTTATTTTCTCTCCCTTTTTTCCTGTCTTCCTCCCTTTCCACACACACAAATACACACGCATACACTACATCAGTCTTGAGTTTCCACAATTCCAGTTAAATTGGGGGCCTAATTTAGACCCACTGGCTTTCAGTACAGGTCACATGGAGTCAGTTTATCTGCAAAAGCTAAACTGTGTTTGATTAATGATCATACACACACTAATGAATACAGGCACACACAAACACACACACACGCACACATAGATGCCTATACAAAGACATGCTCATGGCAAGATCAAGGAAGCCTAAATAAGCAAAGTCTCCTGAGGTTGCAATTAGGTTAGGACAATCCTTGCAGTCCTAACTAGCGATGCCACGACTAAAGATTTTCTTGGAACGATTTTACAATTATTTATTAGTTCATAAATTTCCCAAATAATGAGTTTTGTTATATTGATACTAACAAAATAACAAACCAACAAAGTAAAGAATAAATTAATTCTACATATTAACTCTGGATTTCTCTAAAAGAAAACAGATAGAAAAGGACCTCTACCTTGAGTTGAGATAATGTAGCTTCTTTCTGGAAACGACATTATAAAAATGGTTTTGAACATTTCCTTTCAACCCGATAAGATAATTCAGAAAGACAGAAAAACATCTAACTACCTGCTTTCCTTGAGCAGAAGCTCAGGAGGAAGAACAGCCGTCTTCCAATCAGAAGGTTTGTGGATCGATTCCAGGCCTTCCTTGATTACCCCATGAGTACCTATTAGTGTGTGTGTGTGTGTGTGTGTGAATGGGTATGTAGTGTAAAGCGCCTTGAGTGGTCAAATTGACTGGAAAAGTGCTATGTATGTACAAGCCCATTTACATAAATAATTATGGAACAGAGGAAATAAAGAAACAAGATCAGATATCTGGAATTAAATACACTTTCTTCTACCGACTATTACACACTGACGACTAAAAGCCATGGACCTCATGCCAGGTCGATTATGTTTGAACAGCTAAACTATCCATCGCAAAAGACGTATTTAGTTTTTTTTTTTTTTCATCTGTATAAAATAACGTTCAGTGAATGCATCATGTGGTGTTGTAAGACCATCCCAAGTCATACATGTTTACAAAATAGCAAATGACACAATAACATGTCATTTCAATGTTATGTGAGATAAACATTAGCGTTATTGAACCAAATTACTGTGCATTTACCTTCAGCATAAAAAGCTGGTGCTTATCCAGGTGCATTCAATGCATTTCCTGCTTTCTCTACAACTTTTTATGTCATGCTGGTGAGCTGTCCTCCACAATGAAACCTTGATCTTTTACCTCCTCTATAACAAAAAAAAAAAAAAAAAGTAAAAAAAGTTCGACAGGGATGACTTAATCCGTTTGTTTAGAGGGAATAACTCTTCCTCTGCTGTAGTGTCCTACTCTAACACACCTCTTCTTCAACTAAAACAGAACCAAAACAAAGCAACACAAGCAGCAACGTGCAAATGTGGCGTAACTTTGTTTACATTGTAGTTACGTTATTGTAGTAATACCATGATTAATTGTAGAATGAAGTTATCGTGTCATCCTTAGTCCTAACTTTGACCCAGAAACAAGCTTTTCTACTAACTCAGAAGTGTACCCCAAATTCTTCTGACAAATCATCATCTTTCCACTTTTGTTTTACACATTTCAACGCATTTAATATCTATAGATTTGTTATTCCAATATAGGTGCCCAAACAAACCTTCAGCTTTATTGTTTGGCTTTCCTCAGCTTGTACAACAGGATTTAACCACGTTTCAGCATGAAATGATTGTTATTTGTGATTGTCTCACATGGTGTGAGCTGTGGGTGAATAAATTGGCATAGATGGGGAAATTAGGCTGATAGGATGTCCTTGTTCTCACTCATTTGCTGACTGGAAAACCACTGTAACAGCCAATCCACTGAGCATTTAAGAAACATGTCCTCCAAACAGACTCCAAACAGGTGCTATAATAAGAACAATTACACAGCCATGTTGCCGCCAGTTGTCTGTGTGCATGTCTGCAAATGAAGTATAATAAGGCCCTTACAAATATGCAAACGTCAACAGAACATTTTCCCTTGGATTGACTGAAGAAAGCTGTAAGGGCTTTATTCTGTTTCACATTTTTTCAAAAAATTTCTGAGGTCCCTAGGGGTCACGTGGAACTTTTTATTTTTCTTTAGCGTTACCTCGGAAATTTTGCGCTCCCTGACAGACACTAATTACATGGCTACGAGAGAGCGCACAGCCTGTTAAAGTCATTTTACTCAGTTTCTTTAGGTGTTTCTGTTCTGCATCTGTCCCTCCCAGCATCAAGTCAACATAACACACACTTACACCTGACATTAGGTCCATGTTACCAGAGGAAGTATGTTGTTGTAACATAGTGCTTTAACTGATTTATTACAAGTGCAAACAAAGCGGTTTGCTGTAATCAGAAATGATATCAAGCATCTTGCTTTACTGTTTTGGCTGCTTGTGTTTAGACTGTAAAGTGGGATGGATATGATTTATTGGTAATTTATTAAATAAACTCCGATTTCCATTCATTGTTATCGCTGTGAATTATTTAACTGTTCAGTATAAAGATTATAATTAAGAAGACGTTATTTGTGTCAAAAATACATAATAGTGCATAATGCCAGCTTCTCTTGTGGATCTTCTGGCTCAAAAAGGATAATTTAATTTTTTTTTCTTAAATATAGACTATTTCGTTTACACTCTATAGAAGTGCCACCTAAGCGCTGTAACATGTCATTCATCAGCTTTTCAACACAACTGGTGAAATTGTGCTAGATAGATAGATAGATAGATAGATAGATAGATAGATAGATAGATAGATAGATAGATAGATAGATAGATAGATAAATAGACAGACAGACAGACAGACAGAAGCAAAAAAAAAAAAAAAAAAAAAAAAAAAAAAACATAAAACCCCACTCCTCTCCATTTTTCATTCCAGTATCTCTATGCAATCTCTGTAAATACGATGAGCATGAAATTGAGAGTGTGTGTGATGCAGTTCTGTTATCCCTATAGTAAACAAGCTCTTGTAACTTGAAGACCACAAGAGAATCCCATTTGTTTTCAGAGCATCAATTTAACATCCACTGCATGCAATTAATAAAAATCATACTTTGCTTTTGAAGCAGTTGCATGACATCCCGTGCTGTTGGCCTGTAAACAACCCTTCCCATCATGTATTCTTTGGATCATCCTTTCCTTTCCATTATCCTTTTCTAAAATATAGTGTTCCGTTTTTCTTTGATAATGTGACTTTTAATCTAACAATAAGCCTCGGTATGCTGGTGTTATTAGCCAGATTATGGTTTTGAAGGAAAGAGATAACCATCTTTGTTTAATTCCAAGGTCCATATTTGTCCTTGGTAGACAAACGCTGGTTAGATTTGTGTGAAGGAGGGCTCTACATTACCTACATCAAGCTCAAAGACAGAAAAAAAACTACAAGGTAACACCTTGTGGGGATAACAGAGGTCACCAGTAATTAACAGATTTTTTTTTTTTGGGTGAAAGATAAAATGACAAAATAAGAACATTTCAGAGCCGATTCCAGAAAGGAGGTTTAACAAATCCTGTGATAAAGCCTGTGCTCGAGGTTGCAAAATCCTCTGATGTCAGTTCACAGTCCCCATCTCAGCTCCACCTTTTTGCCCATTTTTGGATTTTTCAAGAATGACAACACGCATGATGCTGCCAAGATGGCGACGGTGGGAACCGCCCAATGAGCTTCCATTCAGCTCTTCAGAAACCTACGGGTGACATCACAGAGGCTCTGTCCATCTTTTATATACAGTCTATGATATCAACGCACTGTTTTAAATGTAAACTGTGGCTGATTAATTAAAAAAAATGCAAGAAGACATCACTAGGTAAAGCAAGGAAATGATAAAGAAAAAGGGACAGAACAAGCTATGAGACGGGTCAACATCAGGCTGATTTACTGACTGGAGAGGGCTCAGAAAGGCAAGATAAAAGATGGATGCCAAATGCTTTGGGAGGGCCTCACTGGAAGTTTAGTGGTCTGGCCTTAAAGGGATGAAGTTCTGTGAAAATGTTTCAATCTTGGAACGAAGTTTGGATATAAACGATAAAAAAAAAGATATCTGTACTAGTTTAATTTTATTTTTTATATATTTATGGTACTGTACTGAATTGCAGCTAATCTGACTCTAGGTCTATTATAGCTCATCATTAAGTCAAAGGGCGTTCTTTTTTAGGGGAGTGGTAGCGTAGTGGTGACAGAGATGGGCTTGGGTCTGGAGAACCTGGGTGCAAAGTCTGTTATTATTTTCTTAGAATTGAAATCTTGTCTTTCCTTTAAGGAAAATAGGAGACTTGTTGCTACTGTCTTGTCTGTCCATGATTATTGTAAGGTCATTTCTATTCCTGAATCTTTGCAATGGTTATTCCGTTGGATACAATGTACTACAGTGCACTGATCCAGAAACACCATAGTGTCGTACAGCATTCATAGTTTGCTTTGTCCTCCCATTTACTAAATCTTGGGCATGTTTTTATCTACAAAGTTTTTCTTGGTCTGTTTCCATCGTATCTCCTGACCTAAATCCTTCAAAAAAAGTAAGCTTGGTTACTGTCTAAGCTTCTAACATTTTTTCTTGTATCCGTCCCTAAAGCCCATTCTAAATTAGGAAAAAGCTTTTTAACATCTAACCTTGCCTTTGCTGTGTGGTGCTGCTTTGTTCTGACTCTACGAGCCTAGTCAAACTTCATTTTACAGCAGTACATCACTGTTGTGATAAATATGTATGCGTATAACGTAACGTTAGGCTATGATACACACACACACACATGTGTGTATCATGGCTGCTTTACATATTTTGAATTTGTTTGAGGCATTGGTCAGAACTTAACGCTTTGCAGTTGCAAAATGCAATATGTGACCAACTGGTAGAGGCATGTCGGGACCAATTTAACTGTATGTAAGGTAACAGGGTCGACGGTGACAAGAATTAGGGGAAGACTATCTATGATAGTGTTGCTGTTGTTTTTTTCTGCCATGATCTCAAAATGAACCAAATGCTAACCTTCTCTATTGCCAGCATATTGACAAAAACTATTAAACTTATTAAGAGAGAAGTTATCGAAACAAGTTATGTACTTGGGTATTTAATAACAAGTGATGTGATTGATCTTTAATCTTTGAATATCAAAGTTTGTTTTTCAGCTCTGAAAATTGTGCATGTTATTGTTAGTAGAGCTGTGGTATCAACTAACAGAGACACCAAAACCCCATTTTGAGGTAGTCTTATTAATATTATTATTGGAACCAATCTGCAGTGAATGGGAAATTAACTGGAGGTTGTTTTAATTGAACCAAACAGGTTGTGTAAAAATGTTGAAGATGGTTTATCCACTAGCAGCTCAATTAGCTGCCTCAAAGCTGTTTTTTCTCATTCAGAAATGATGCTACTAACAGAGACTGCAATAAAAAGCAATGTAGCATTAGTGGACATAAGGTGATATCTTAATACGCTGTAAGATTAATCACTTCATGTTAATTGCCACAGAGACTGATGAAGAGCACAGGCAACCCATTTTCTAAACGCTGGTTATCTCAGAGAATGGAAACTCCTTGAATATTAATATATTTCCACTACATTTTCTGCTCAGACACTGGGAGCTCAACCAGAGCTCATATGCCCATGAGATGTCTGTCCGGCTGTAGCTTAGATGCATATAACTACACACGCCCACTCATGCGCACACAGATACGCAGACTGGAGGTAAGGAGGGGAAACTGATCAGCCATGTGGAGCAGGGAGGGCATTCCAATGGGACTAATTAAAGGGATGGAACAGACTGCAGAAATCATCGGAGAGCACCACTCTTTCTCCAACAATTTCTCCACTCGTGCTTCCTTTCTCCTTTCCATTCCTTTGTGTTCAGCTAATGAAAGCAACATCATAAAGGGTTGATTTTTCAAATATAATCCTGCTGGTGTTCATACTGGAGGATGTCATCAATGGAGTTAAGGGGACTGTGGCGTTTACAGTATTTAATGGGGCTGCATGAAAAAAACAATGAGATGCAAACAAGTGTAACACAACAATTTGAAAACAGATGAAGTAAAACTGGATATCCAAATTCAAACTTTGTATTGGCTTGCCAATGCAGGAAAGCCTTAGTGAGTTTGTGACGATGCATGTGTGGTAAGAAGAATCACCAATGGCTACTGAGTTTGAAACTAATAGAGACTCGAGCAGTTTAGATCTATTGATCAAAACCCCTTGTTCCTGAGCAGACAAATACACATATACAAACACACACACACACGACTGCCTCTGCTGCTGCTCTTTCTCTCTTTTTCATCCCTCTTTCCCTGTTCCTTTTCCGAATCCATTTCTACATCTCCCGCCCACTCATTCTGCAGCAGACAGACCAACAACCAACCATAACAAAGTGGCACTGCATCATCAGAAACACTGCTGTGTGTCTAAATGAGCTGGAGAGAAAGCTGGCAGCGTCTCTGCTTTGTTTCCTAATTATTTACTTCTAGCAGAGCATAGGTGATGACAGGAGGGAGAGGATGAGAGGAGGAGGGAGAGAGGCAAGGATATACAAAGACTGGGAGGAGACGAGAGGAGAAGAAAAGTGACAATACGTGATATTCATTAAAACTGATCAGCTGCAGCATCTGAAGCATAAGATGATCAGTGCTAATAACTTTAGTCTTCTAATGCGCAGGCTGATCTGTGATTCTCTATGCATGCGGGGATGTGTGTGTGAGATGCCCACAAAAAGCTTTGGCCTAGCCTGTCTGGCTTTGCAGCTTCTCCCAGCTCTGAAAAGACCTGGCTGCATGGCCTGATGACTCACACACATCAAGCTCAGAAGTCAAGCCAAGGCTTAGCACACACTTCCTCATGAAACAAACACACACACATGAGCACACAAACTGTGTGCTCAGACACTACATGGGAAGAGAAAAAAACACACCAACACATGCTCACATCCAACCAGGTGTGTGTGTGTGTGTGTGTAATCAAATCTGCAGCGAGTTAATCCGCTCACTCTCACAAACCTGGAAAGTTTGGTTTACATCATCACATATCCGATCAAGTGTATTCCACAAAAATCTTGTTTTTCCCTGCAGTGCATTTTCTGCTTTACAGGAAAAGTAAATTACCGGCATGAAGGACATTTCAAGAGTGACTTCAACAAAATGAACTTTGTGAGTTAGTCCATTTTATGCTCAGCAATTGTATTTCACAGTCAGCTGATTCTGGTTGCTGTTATGACATGTTGTAAAAAGCATTTGCTTGGTTTTCTTTGAATAATAAAACAAGGGACTCTGAAGTATGAAGAAAGATCATGTTCAATTAAATCTTTAAGTAATCCTTCCTATCTTGTCAAGTGGAGATAGATTGACTCTTGGCTATGTGAGCAGCTTTTAGTTTGCAATTTCGCAGAAATAGGACTTTTGCAAATTTTCATCCTCCCAACTCCACTGGAATGCTTTTGTTTAAAATGTGAATAAATCATGAAAAAAGATATAACAGATGCTTTGTTGCTCTCACTGTATGTTGCCTCATACATTTGCTTTACACCCCCCCCGTAGCTACAAATTCGAATACACAAATGTACACAAGCATACCAATAAAATAAAATCTTTCCCGTGGTAAAAAAAAAAAAAAAAAAGACTGTCTGTTGTGGAAGTTTATGTTCTGCCCAGAATATAAAAGGCTGTAATGATATGCATTCACATATGCCAAAATTTAGGGCAGGAGAGTGAGTTTTTACATTACCCACAGAGCAAAACAACACAATGATTAAATCAATTAATTAAAAAAATATTGAAAAATTGTAAAACAAATGTCTTGGCTTGGGTTTAACTGGTGAGTTTATAGGGTCATTGACATTTTTGTGAGGAAATATATGTTTTTAAGGATTTATCAATATTTATTTTTAGATAACTTGTTTTTTTTTTTTTTTATTTAAAAAATGTGGATATGATGTTTGCAGTTTGCAATGGGCTGGACAAGTCTCTGGTCCATCACAGACAAACAAATGCGCGACTGTTTGAAAAAAGACAAGGATATACTACATTTTCATTTATAGGTCATGAACAGCAAAAATAAAATTGCAGCGCTTTCTGATCATGTGCTTTTTTATTTTTTGTTTTTCTTTTGTCTAACAGAATGCGGGAACGGGGTCCTTGCATTTGTGGAGTAGGTGTGTGGAGTCTACTGTTATCTCTTTGTCTCGCATCCCTCACACATGCACACAGGAGCCATACAGGTAAGTGGACACGTGTTTGTACATCTGTTTGTGTGTGTGTGTGTGTGTGTGTGTGTGTATACATGTGTGTAGCAAATATTGCTGTCAGTTAGTGAGGATTGGTTTAAAACACTTACCGTATAGATCTATTGTAGATTGCCACTGCAGGAAGACGCTAAAGCCAATTTCTTTTTACGTGTTGTAAAGTTGTAGTGGATAGACTGTGTGCTACTCGAGGGAATCCTGAGGTCAAAGCCACAATGAAATGTAGGATCACAGAGGAAGCTTTGTGAAGACAAGCACACAGAAAGCAGTTCTTTAATAGAAGAAAAGGGAATACAAGTAATCCAGCTAAAGAGCCTTCTCTGTTCTGGATGCTTTAGTATCTTTACTGTCCCATCATCACTGGGGCAACTCTCAAAAATGCCTGAGGGTTACAGCACAGACAGAGAGCTGTGAGCTTTGGGGATTAATAATTACTGGTTGTGTGATATCCTTCCGGTGCAACTCAAGCAGCTATCCTACTGCATGACAGAGCCCAGAGGCCCTTTGCTGATCACCTGTGTAACACTGAAAGTCAAACACCTCTGGGAAAAATATTTAATAGGGAGCAAACTGCACCTGTGACCTGTATTTTCAGAGAGTTTCAGTGCATGTGCCTGAGATTATGTTGTTCAGTTACAAAAGGTACAAATATGCCTGAACGATATGGGAAAAATCTAATGTGATTTTTATGACCAGTATTGTGGTCTGGCTTGAGATTTAGTCTTTTAAATTCCAGCTTGCATTCAATGTTCATGCAAAGATATATTTTTTATATCAGATGAAAAATTATCACATGACATAACAATATGAACTAATCTATATTCTAACACAGAGACGCAAAGTTTAGATATAAACAGCTTCACTTATTAGATACTTAGATATAAGTATCTAACAATTACCAAATGTTTCATAGGTGCTAAAAAACAATGTGGAAAATATAATAGTGGTGGACAAATAATGCCGTAACTCAATTTTAATGAGTTTGACTTTTATTTCAGTACTTTTCCCTTTAACACACCAGAATTTTAGACAGGTTCTATAACTTTGTGAAAAAAGGTGAGAGGAAAGAGGCCACAGCTGTAGAAAAAAATAAAGGTTCATCCTTCATGAGGACTTGCCAGCACACTCAGTGCTTTTGGTCAACTAGTTTTTTTTTTTTTTTCTTCTTTTAGCAGGAAATTCATCCTACTACTTTTCCACCCTCCCCGTTCACTTGATCTAGCACTGTGCAACTTTTGTTCTTTTCCTCAAAATCAAGCCTGTACTGACAGGAACCTGCTTCGGGTCTGTTCCAGAAACTTTAAATAAATAAAGAAAAATAACAGTGCTTCTTAGAGAATTAAGAGATGGTGAACTGCATCACTCTGATCACTCTAGTTTTTTTTTTTTTTTTCCTTCACTCAGAAGAACTTACATAGTTATCTGGATGATTTATAACAACACTTTTTGTCCTGCTGTCAGTGTATTATATGTCTCTAAGACTACCTTGTATAGGTGTCAGTAACTGAAAGAGGTAATTATTAGTCTGAGACTTTTTATTTAAATCCTTATAAAGTATCAGTCTTAGACAGACATGCTCTACTCCTTTGGCCTTCTGTGAGGAAATTGAGAATTTCTCACAATTTCTCACTTCTTGGAAACAATAAGGTCTATTTGTATCTATGCGTCTGTAGAGCAAATGTGTGTCCTTGCTGGAATATGAGGCTTTGTGTGTGTCTTTAGTGTCTGTTTGTGTGTAAGACTGACTCTCCCATTGTCGGGCATTATCACTTGCTCTCAAAGAGCTCCTGAACAGGCCAAGGCAAACATTTTCTTAAAAGGAAGGAAGGCAAAAAGACATGACGGGAGAATGGAGGCTCTCTTTAGTGGTGTGCTTACCAACCTTTTTGTGACTGAAGTGCTGAGGTCCACACAAAGCAGTAGAAACACTAAAAACAGCAGGTGAAAGGGATTAATAACAAAGTGGGCCAATAAGAAGGACTTTTTTATACAGTCTAAAATATTGTGTTGCTTGTATATGAGATCGTGTGTTTGTGTATGTGTGTTCCTGTTAATGGTTGACTGATTGTTGAATAAGTTGCAATCAGGGAGTAACAACATTATCTAGTTGCAGGTCGACTGAGTGGAGAAAAACAGATGAGTAATCAGATAATTACTACATACAATCTCTTTGGCCACCTCAGGGTTGATGTTCTCACTTATACAATTCACACACAAATACACTCTTTTTCTTTCATACACTATATACTGTATAATTCACTTAGGTGCCTAAATAAAACACAACTGCAAGAAGTAATTGATTTTAAACAATTTATTTAAATAACAGGCAAGAAATTCCATTCTTGCTTAAAATAACATTTTGCACTCAGCTTCCATCTCTTAATACCCACAAACTAGCTTGATGGGGATATTCCATGTTTGCGTGCTTCTTTCCTGTCTCTCCTGAAACAACACGCATGTGTGCAGGAGAGTTTTCTGGATTAGAACTTAATGATGAGAACATTGTATTCAATGTTCACAATATAACCATTTAATATATCCCACGTAGAACAACTTAAGATAATTGAGTATATTCCTTATATTACACACCTCTAGGAGAAATTAAGAAATAAGATTTACTCTTATTACAAACAGGCCAAGAATATGGAAAACCTTTTTTTGTGACATACAACACAATGATGGTATCTAACCTCTGTTCATTTGCAAATCACAATGGAAAGATGTAGTAAGCTGGTGGCAAAAAAAAAATATATATAGTAAAAGGTCCCCACTAGCTCACAAGGCATGGACTTGAAACACATTTTTAAGATGTGTCCCAAGTGACACAATAATTCTTAGCATATGTGTAAGTATGTCCTGTATAAATATATGTATGTCTGTGTATTATCTGTAGTTTCTCTTTATATTTTTTAACATGCAGTCACCTGATGCAGTCATCATGCTTTCTCTTTCTCCCACATGCATGCTTTATTAAACACATCACTACATACATACAAATGTGTGCAAAATTGCATGCTTCATGCCAAGACCACAGAGCTCTAACAGCCTTAGTATATCGTTGACCTCGCTCCTTCAATAAAGATATCTTATTTGGAGGAAAAGTCAAGGCCGTGTTTAAATGTCTCAGTGGCTTTGCCAATACTGTTGGAGAAACAGCTTGGCTTGGACTTTGAAGCAAACGGAACAGCGATTACGCTGATCACTTCACCACACACTGTCGAGTCATTGATTCTCAGTCTATAGGCTGAAGTCTCCATACATCGCCTCTGATTAGAGGACAGTGAGGACTTAACTTACTCTGAAAGGCATTGTAGCTGCCAAAGAGGGGAAAGAGTTACAAATACAAAGTCACAGGCCTATGAGTGCTATGCTACTCTGACAAACGCGCATTTGGACAAGACTGCATTGAATACACATGCAAACAGACACACACACATGCAATATATATGCAAGTACATTCATGCATGGTCAGAGAGGCTTTCTAATGTGATGGGTGGAGACAAGCTGTCTGCCCTCCTTAGTGGCTGCTCCACAGTGGTGCTACAGTCCATGCCTGGTCTACAACACAGCTCCATATGGCTTGTGAAAAAGTCAAGTTGAAAATTACAAATGTGACATTTTTCGGGCTGACAATCATTTCAGGAAACTCCTGTATTTATAATTCACTGGTCAAAAGCTAGAAAACACAAAAATTGAACAGTGAGTGTTGAGAGAGATATGATCTCTGCAGAGTAGGGGTTGGCAATATTACCATTCTAAAAATGTCAATAACGATATCACAGATGACGTGGATGACAATATAATACAATTCTTGCTGTTCTAGTTTTGTTTTTGTTTAGTTGTTTTTTAAATTTTTGCTTAGAAGAAAATACAAAACTATGCGATACGATGTGATGCATTTTCTACACACATTGTTTTTTTTTTGTTTTTTTTTGGTCAATAATTTTTGGAAGAAAGACAAAAAAGAAACGCCTGTTTCTGACAAGGTACTGCTGCAAGAGGCCCAGTGTTGTGTTGAATTAAGCACCCCTGCCAAAGGGTGTGTTTCTGGATTTTACGGATGGGGTACTTATTTCAACAACACACCGGTTTACTGTAAGTGCTTTGGGATGGAGGAGGGGCTACACCAGCACTGTTTCTCATTGAGAAGAATAAGAATGATACATGCTTTCATGTCAGACTCCAATAAGACCGAAAAAGTCAATGGATTTGTTGCTACTCCTGTTTTGAAAAAGAGTCACTATAAGGGTCTAGGAATATATCGCTAAATATAGCAACACAGTCACTAAGTTGGCATCATTGAGCAGCATTGAGCAGCTATGGCAGTGGGTCTACTTCTGGTATAGGGCTGGGCGATATGAACAAAATCTTATGTCTCGATATTTTTTTTACCTGAATCACGATATACGATATATATCTCGATATACTTTTTTTTTTGTCAAGTAGCCAAAGAGACAGTTCTAATTTACAGCCTTCAGTGCTGAAAATATACTTTTATTAAGGATCAGCAGCACATGTGCAATAAAACAGCTGAATTAAATTAAAGTACCTTTATATTAAATGAAATGTTCCTAAAACAAAGTAAATTAAAAATTATTTTCAATGACTATAACAAAAAATTACAGCTGTGCAAAATGCAAAAGATGCTTTTAACTCAAAACAAGCTATCTCGATATAAACGATATTCCTTCCTTCTATATTGCGTATGATAAGGTTTTGATAAATTTGAAAATCTCGATATATTGCCCAGCCCTATTCTGGTATTTGCCTGGATTCGCCTTAGGAAGTTCGCTGTCTCTAGGAACATGGGAATCACTGTTGTTTTGTTGTTTGAAACCAAAATCAGCATTCTGCAGCATATATTGTACAGCTGCACTCTGCCGTGGTTCCTTGTTCGCTCCTTCAGCTGAGCTCCACTGTGTTTAATTAGTGGAGGTGCAATTAAATGACATCATAGGGTAGAAATGTGTTATCATGTAATGTCACAATATTACATTTTCTACCAGTGTCAAAAAATTTACCGGTATTCCAGCAAACAATACAATGCTGCACACCCCTACTGCATAGGCTTGTTTTGATTATCTTAAAGTGACTAATTTACTCTTAAATAGGTTTGGCCACCTGATATTAAAAAACATACCACAAACCTGCAATGTAGCTCCTAAAGTTTCTGAAATCAACGAGATCATAAATAAATATGAAACAGCTAGCCATCAGAAGCGTTTGCATATTTGTATTGCCACCAAAGTTAGCATATGTTTAAGTAAGTACACCCAGAGGAAGTCAGCAGATTTAGATATACTGACTTGTCTTTTAGACATGGGGGTTCTGTCCATCTTTGGTTTTAGATAGATAAAACACTTGTATTGCACTAGGACATGTCTCATGTGTATCTGGAGCACTCCTCTCTGTCACACACAGATGCTGCAACAGAAGATAAGGAAGGAACTACCACAACTACAAATACAAATACACAGTAGGGGGGCTATTTCTAAAGTCATGGGTAATAACTATTGTTTTTTAGCATATTAAAGGTAATTATAGATGCTCAAATTGAGGAAAAACATTTATAATTATCTCATCTAGCATGTGTGTTTTTTTCAGTGATTTTTTTTCTGGTAATTTTTAGAGAATCTCATGTTCTGAAAAAAATAACACACAAATCTTACTCATTCACGTCAAGAATAATAATCCAACTTTGCATTAAGTGAAAAACTTCTTTTCAAAAGTGTTGACTTCTTTAGTTATGTAGAAGAGTGGACAGTGCCTGCCAAGGCCACCTAAGATGACAATTTAGATCAGTGTGGAACTGTTCACACAGGATATGTGAAGCAAACGGTACTCTGCAAGCCATTTCATTAAAAGTTGAACATACTGTAGAAATCACAGCAATAATCATATGCAGGGTGCAGCTTGGTAGCAATGCTGGTTGGGTAGTATTTGTGAGTTATGGTAAAATTTCTGACTTTTTATGCCAGTCACATAACATTTAGTTGTGCTGGTTTCCAGCCAAAACAGATTGTGAGTCTAGTTTCATCAAAGCAACGAAGATACATGTTATTTATGATCTGTCCATTTGTTCATCATTATGGGTGTTAGATAGCCTTGGGCCCACTCTCTTTTTTTTTCTTTCCTGGTTTTACTTGAGTTGTTGTTGTTCACAATAAACAAGTAACTTAATTTGCATATATCCACCTTCACCGACGTGTTTGTCCTTGATAACACATGTAGTTATTAATGTGCCAGGAGTGTATCTGATAACTGGCCTTCTGGCCTTCTGTGGCCAAAACACAAGATAATCTTCTGTGCACATTTCTTCTCACGCATGGTTCCATCACATATTCAAAGGATGTGGGGATGACAAAAATAAATTTCTCAGATTGTCAGGATGACCGCCTGTTTGCTAAAATATTGAACAAGAAAATCATAAAGCAACAGAAATGTTTTTCTCTACTAGGGAGGAGTGTGTTTACAGATGTTATTTTCTACCCAGTGCAGTAAATGCATGTCTATGAAAGTAGAAAGGTGATGCTAGACAACAAGATGCACTCTGCTAGGCGGAAGTATGATTCACGGCCTCTGCCTCGAGATCCACAGTAACAGATAAATAAAAGTGGACTGGATGTGACTGGGTTACTGAAGAAAGTCCAAACAGTATGCGTACCTCTTACTGTGTACTTACATATTCTGCACTTGACTTTGTGTGAGGCCGTGATAGTAAATGAAAAATCTGTTGAAGATATCAAAAAGGAGAGGATATTATTTCTAAGCATATTTAACAAACACTAATTCAAATGTATAACATGTTATTCATATTGATGAATGCTACCATATAAACACACAGTTAGTCAGAAAACATTTTCATTGATTTGGAATAACTATATTATCATTATTAGCACCAATATTTGATTTGCCCAATAGTTCACATCTCCATCTAAGTATAATATTTCCTCACAAGCACAAAGTACAACTAAACTAACAGTAATGACATGTTTGTGTAAAATTGATGATTCTGTTAAATAAAAATGTAAAAATTGCTTCGAAGGGAAAATACATGCTATCACTAGGATAGGATTAAATAATTAATGGTAGAAAAATCTTCCACAGACAATGTTAATAGCAGTTTTCAGACACTGGTTTAATACTTAGTATCAGAGCAAAAAAAGACGTCCTTGTTTAGTCACAGTTTTTCCTGTTGTTCCTCAGGCAGACTACAAACAGGTCAGTGCTGCATTTTTGTGTGATTACAGACAACAGGCTGGCATCAGAGCTAAAGGGGCATAATTGCAAACAGTGGTAAAGTATGCTCCACCCTGGCTCCACCTAGTGACAAATCAAGCAACCTTTTGCACCGAGCACTTATAGAACTCTACAACTCTGCATTACATCTCTAAGTGCTTATACTAAAAATGCACCTTTTGGTATCAGGATATAGCTTTTTTGGTCAACCCATAAAGCTCTCATCATACTAAAACCTGTCGGCCAACTAACTGGTGTAACACTACTAAAAATATATTGATGCCTCATAGACAATAGAAATAATCCCACACAGAAGTTTACCACTATTACATTTTACTTGAAAGATCATTTTTATTCTTTAATTTCCCTCAAACGTGGTTAAAAACATTTTCTATGCTGTTTATGTGCTGAGGACCCCCCCAAAAATTGAACAGCTCTTACACTAAAATCATTTACAGTATGTATCCAGGAGCGCTAGTCAGTTTTTAATTGGCGTAAATGGAGAGTTTCCTTTGACTGCACAGCAAGATTAGATTATTGGGGCCCTCTCATTGCATTCATTAGTTCAAATCGTTACCTGTTAGCTTGCCAGCCAACCTTGCATAGACCCAGTTTGGTACGTCTGCATGATTTTGTCAGTGAAAGCAAGGCCTCTATTGACCCTGTAGCTTTAGTTAAGCCACTAGATGGAAGTAAGACTGTTAGCTAAGCTTTATTTATCTCACTAAAATCCAGAGCTCCTTGAGACCTGAGGACAACTTGTGCATAGAACAACATTAGTATGGATTAACAGTTCAACTAAAAAGCAAGAAATAAAAAGATGTGTATTTGTAGAGCAGCAATCAGGGGCTTGTTTAAAACTATACTTATGATTACATAATTCACTGAAGCCCATGTGTTTGTTGCTCTTTGGAGTTTTAAAGTCTTTCTCTCCTGTGTTGTTGTGCTAACACTCTTCTCTTGCCCTCAGCTTTATATTCTCTCTCTCTCCTCTTACCAACTTTTACTTTATTTCACAGCTATTAAACCAGGAAATTTCAATCAGGTGGCACAGCATGAATTTCTGCAGGGGCAGGAGAGAAAGAGTGAACTTTTATTTAATGCAGCCATTCTTTCTTTTCTCCTCTCCCCCTCCATCTTGTCTCGCTTTTCTTCCGCAGCTGAACTCAACCTTGCCTCTTTATAGTTTATGATTCAATTTCCAATTTGTCCTCTGGAGGTATTTGCCTGGTGGGTGGTGCTGTGCTTTTGTTCTTATGTGTTTGTACAATGCTTGCCTCTGGTATTCATTGGAACACAGGCTTACACACACATATTCCCAATTCTGTGTCTGCAGTTCTTTTGGCTTTATTTTACATGAAAGTCTAACTGAGGTTGGAATTGCCCTGTTTAGCTCAGCTGTGGTGCAATATGTATGACCAAACATACAATTTCCTCTTAATAGAGTGAAGGATGACCAGAAGAGCTTACTTTGAGGCTTTCGAGTTTGTGGTTAACACAAACTGCAGACTGAAAAGTACACCAGTTTTAATCTTGTCCTGATTTTACTGTATATCTTGAGGTGCAAACCAAAATATAAATTAGAGATCAGTCAAAAAGGTATTACATACTACTAAATAAACCAATTATCCCCTAATTATAGTGTCTTATCGCAAAGATTTCAAAAACCACCCAATCTTGTTTAAATGTAGGCTAGGTTGTACATTTATTTCATCACAATTCCCAACAGCGTCTCTACTTGGCTTTGAGCTACCTCTGAAAGGCATTTCCCTTGTGTGTTTCTTTGAAATTTCAACTGTAGTGGGTATTCATTTGTTTCATATTTGCAACCTCAGGCACTGAGGATATCAGTGTTCAATGAGTCTGACAAAAAGTCACCGCAACAGTATTGTATATCCAATATTTTTATTTCCTGTTAAAGTCTATATTTTCACCATTAACTCTTTTATTATTTATTTTGCAAAACATGGACAAATTTGTCAAAGTACCAATGGGCAAACAATGATGAATCAAAAAGTATCTTTCCTGCTTCACCACGTAATGGTCAAGTAATGGTAATGGTCAATGATGGGGAATGAAGAGAGATCACAGTGTGTTTTAAATTAGATTAATCTGACAGCATGAAGCCAAACAAGTTACAACACCACTTGGGGACCCCTTATCCCAAACACAAAGATAATCCTGTTAATTGCTTTAGAAATGAACTACTCAACAGTCATATATAGCAGAGTTGTTTAATTAAAGCAGCATCTGTCTCATTAAAAGCTCAACTCACCTGAAGTAGATTGCAGAGTTTCCTGGCTTTAAGACTCACACTGATGTGGTTCTAACTATAGTTAATGAAGATACAGCCAATAAACTAAAGACTATTTTGTGCAACATTTCTTGAATGTTTCTTTGTATGCATTGTGGTGTATGTGGTGGTGGGACCAGGGGGGCCTTGACATGAATGTTGTAGATAAAAAGGGGGCCCTGCAGAAAAAGTTTGGGAACAACTGCTCTAACTTAAGCTCAGTCTGGTATTTGCCTGGGTACACACACACACACACACACACACACACACACACACACACAAACAAACACACACACACACATATATATATATATATATATATATATATATATATATATATATATATATATATATAATTTATTTTATATGCATCTTTTTAAATTAATCAGCCATCGGATCAGCCATAATCAGTTATCAGAAATTTTTTCTGCCAAATATTGAAATCAGCATCGGCCTTAAAAAAAAATCCATATCTGTCGGGCCTTAGTTGTAATACTTGTTTCCAATTTGTGCTGTTTTTTTTCCCTTTTTTTGACTTTTATACATTTATTGTACAGCACTTTGGTCAGCTGGTTTTGTTTTTAAGGTGCTTTAGAAATACAGTATAATTGTATGGAATAATATGGTACCAAAAGCATAATCAGTGCAGTCATACACAATATGCAATAAATAAATAAATAAAAGAAGAAAACAGGTATGTTGTGTAAGCTGTACCTTTTCCTTGAATTGTGTGAAATGTTTATCCAGTTCAGGTTTGTGTTGTGCTAGAGATATTCAGAGTGTGTACATGAGACAGGAATTCTGGACAAACCATTCTAACACAGGACTGCTCTATATGTTGGTCTCCAATTCTCTTTGTTCTTTATAAACAAAAAATAAATAAATAAATAAATAAAAAAGAGAATGCAAATAACTGTTTGCTGTTGGGTTTGTTAATTATTTAATTCCTTTATTACTATACAAAACCATAATTTCCTGAATTCTTCTGTATAGTTTGCAAACAGCAGATCAAAGCATTTTCCTCCTTGGGGTCCATTTACCCCCATTTTTTCTCTCCTTTTCCATCCACATGTACACAGTTTCTGATTTATAGTCGCAGGAGATTCTATAAATGATCAGGTGTTGGGAAAGGAAACAAAGGGTTGGATCTTGTTGCCTTTTGAAGCATTTAGATATTTTTGCAGAAGGTTATTTTTCTTCCATGACAGCTTGTCATTTAAGGCTTTTGTTATATGCACAAAGCATGATCTTGATAATTTAATGCTAATACAAAATGTTGCGTATCATAAAGCAGCAGTGGTCTTCTCTACGCCCCTTCTTTTTTAAATGAGGTAAATGAATACAGTTCCAAAGGGATGCTTGTCTTCTGCTGGCTGGATCTAATATAAAATAGCCTTCTTTCAGTTTTCCAGATGTTCTGCTTGCTTGAAGCTATGTGAATAATGAATGCAACATACTTTTCCAGGATAGAAGATTCATAAATGCTGGCACAAAAGTGTAAAAATGCAAGTTCATATGTTCATTTTTCAAAGCAATCCAGTACAGGAGAAGAAATATTTACTTGAAATACATGCAAATATAACAGACCACAGTTGTCAGAAAAAAATTAGTAGTGTGTTTGTGCCTCATCAGCCAGGAAATCATCTGCATCAAGAGTTCAGATGGTTGGCAGTGGATTAAGTCAAGGAACCAATTTACTTTGGCTCAGTGTTTCCATCCAGTCTGTTTTCCCAACAAAGTAAGTATATAAAAGTTCAAATTGATCTTTTGGTTGTTTAGAAACATTTAGATAACACCAGTGTTGGAGGTTACAAAGTGATTTGTTAGACTACAGTCCTGCACACATCAGTACACATGTGGAGTTCACTCAGCTAGCAAGTCACCAGCGACGGCAGTGTTTCCCTCATCAAAGTTCTCACAAAATTTAAAATTTTTGGGCAAAAAGAAACCCAGAACAAACGTGATAAAAATGCATATTTTGCTGTCCCCAAAGCCAGAACCAAAACTTATGGCGTGATCTCCTTCCACTGCTATGACCCTAGTAGCATGCATGTTGTATATATGTTGTGTGTGTGTGTGTGTGTGCGTGTGTGTATGAATGCATCTGTGTGAGAGAAATTATAATCAGGTGTGTGTTTTTAAAGTTGTTTGGTTATATACGTGGGTGTGTGAAGATTTGTGTTTTTAATACAAAAAAATTGTTTTTATTATGTAAAACACTTTGTGCTACTTTTTGTATGAAACGTATTTTTAAATAAAATTTGACTTGAACTTGTTTGATGGTGTCATAATAAGGCAGAAAGGCCAGTGCACTCAAAGGTAAATGTTATAATTAAAGTGCAGGAAGAATCACTGTATCTCGCATAATCTCTTAATTTATATTTAGTAATGCAAAATTACTGTAACAGGCTCACATGTAGTAATGGAACTACAAAGTTTTAATGGCAGTACTGATCTGATTTAAGTTCTGACTTTTAAAACTAATGTTAGCCAACATTGGATGACACATATCCATGACATCATGGTTGAGGATGCAATTTGCCAATAACTGCTCAGTGGGAACTACAACGGGATCTCAGTTAAAAATAGGCACTTGATGCAAGAGATGTGTAAAATAGAAATAGGTTAATTTTAAACAGACATTAGTTGTTGGAACATATGTAGAAATAAAGGATAACTTGCAGAGTCAAAGCTTGGTTTTTGTTCACAACTTATTGTAAAAGTGTCCCCAAATATGTGCTAGACAATGCAAATATGACTGAGTAAAGAGAAACAATCTTTATTTGTACTTTGACATGTTGAATATTTCACTGGATTAACAGCACTTCTGTTTTGGTTGGTCTACGGTTAATGTTGATGCGGTAAGTAAGCATGTGATTGTCATTTTGTGTGAATCAGTGCTCTCTGTGGAGAGTGGCTTTAGTATTCTTAACAGCAGCTCCAGACCCATGCTCTGATGGATGGGTTGATCTTTACTTCACTGATGCACTGTGATCAATGCTGATGCAAGGAAGGAGAGCATGACAGAGAGAAAAAGGAGGGAGCGTTAATGTGCTGCCTCGGCAAATCTCTCTAATTTAGTCTCTCACAGTGTCCCCTTCTCTTACAGTCTTTTTTATTAATCCTTTCCTCTCTCAGTGGGTTTCTAAACTTTGTTGATCCCGTCAGTATCTGCATATGCTGCACTCTCACCAGCATCATTGCCTGAGCTAATGGGACTCAGTGTTTCCATGTGTAGCACATGCTGAACAAGGCAACTTTCAGCAGATTACTCGATTTTAAAACTGAAGCTTTAAAATTGAGCTTGTGAGAAAGTGTGTGTGTTTTGCACATTGCTATCCACTTCTGGTATTTAAAGAGGACACAAATATCATGTTTATCTAACTGCTTGGGCAGGCCTCTCATGTAGCCTAAATGTGTTTAAGAGGCTTTCATTTTTAGTCTTTTGCTGTTGTGAGTTAAATAAAACAGCGGTAATGCAGCTTCACTAATCCTCTCACACAACTAATCCTAGCAGAACCACACTGTAAATACTCTGTGGGCTGCATTAAAGCACCAATCACTCAATCCCTCACTGAGTGTTTTATGCTTATTTTGGTTCAGATTAATAGAAACTAGTGTCATTTTTTATCCTTGAAATAGATTCTTGAAATAACAGGGATCCTCTCTGACTTCTATGACTTTTTTTTTTGTTTTGTTTTTTTTTTGTGTGGGTGTGTGTGTCTTTTTAATGTATCTTTATACTGATGTACTGACAGTGAATCAATAAAAGACTGTGTGCTCAGGATAGATAGCAGCCTTAGAAATGGATGACCTATGTATAGTTTACACCCTTTAGACAAAGGTCGTGATATTGTAGAGTCATTTCCATCTTGTGTGGGCTGTTTTGAAATTAGTGTAGTGCATTGTTGTTTGAAAGTTTGTGTGTAATTCATCAAAAATGTTGAAAACCATCAGATTTTTACCCAAGCTGTAAGAGGAATAACACATTTGATTGAGTCGCTTGTTTAATTTTAATAACAGTGATCTATAGAAGTCTAAGCTTAAAGAACAGGATTGTGGAAGTCAATGAAAACACAAGAGGTTTGTGAGAAGCCTGTACAAGAGTTGTTGACTCATCAGTCTGTTGATCTCCCGCTCCATCCATCCCTCACTCCTGAACGAGACCCTGAGATACTTGAACTCCTCTACTTGGGGAAGGACTTCATTCCTGACCTGAATAGAACACTCCACCCTTTTCTGGCTGAGGACCATGGTCTCGGATTTGGAGGTGCCGATTCTCATCCCTATTGTATCGATTTACATTTAACTGCGAATCGCTCCAGTGAGAGATGGAGATCACCGCCCGTGAAGCCAACAGAACCATATCATCAAAGCAGAGAAAAATCCTGAAGCCACCAAATTGGATCCTGTCAACACCTCAGCTGTGCCTAGAAATTCTGTCCTGAAAAGTCATTAACAGGACTGGTAACAAAGAGCAGCCTTGGCACCAACTGTTACAGCCCTGGGCCTACTGGCCTGTTGTGCCTTCATACAAATGAACTGTGCCAGTGCTTGCAGGTGGATGGCTGCTGATCCTGTGCCTGCCACTCCGCCCTCCTTCTCCCGGATTGGTCGCTTGCTGCTCAGTCTCGTCTGTGATTGGCCAGTCATGATAAATCCATGCTACATAAGCACCTGATCACCTTTGATTTGGGTATTAGGGCAAAATCATTTTCATAATTGTTTTTGTCTACCACTGTTTTTGTGATTGTTTGGAGCTGAAATCAAAAGTCTATATATTGCACAGCCCTGCTTAAGATTACTTTTCTCTGCCATGTTTTCTTGTCTTGTTCACTCCTTAAGTTCAAACAGAACGCTCTCAAAAAAAAAAAAAAACAATGACTGAGAAGAATTAGTACATCTATTTCTTAATGCATTTTCTTGTCTTTTGCAGCTTTTGCAGCTTGCTTGTGTATAGAAATATAAGTAATCAACTTTCCGGTATTTAATCACATACTTATCTAAACGTATCTAAATTACAAATCAGCAATAGAAAACTACCAAATTTATCAGTGACCAGCTGTTATATGTAAAATGGTAAATGGTCTGTACTTATATGGCGCTTTTATCCAAAGCGTTTTACATATACGTCACATTCACCCATTCACACACACATTCACACACTGATGGCGGAAGCTGCCATGCAGGGCGCTAACCACGACCCATCAGGAGCAATTAGGGGTTCGGTGTCTTGCTCAGGGACACCTCGACATGAGCTCTCCGGGCCGGGATCGAACCGGCAACCCTTAGGTTACAGGACGACCGCTCTACCCATTGAGTAATGCCGCTATGTATGTATGTAACATATGTAAGTTAACTGTGGCCAAAAGAACAACAGAAAGGATACACAAATAGTTGCAAAATAAATTTTTACACAATACAGCACAAAGCTTTCCCTAAAGCTTGTACCACTTTAAAAAATTACACAAAAGTTGCTTTTAGTGAAAACTTGGGAAGGGAAAATGTTTATCAAATAAATAGAGTTAAAGATTTTTTGTATTTCTTTTATTCTGTTTAGAGTCAAACTGTTTGGAGTCTGAGTTCTTATGTATTTCCCCTGGTGTCTCAGAGGACAAAAATACAAGCTGCCTGAAGCAAATACAGAATATTTGCTGTGCTGAAATAACCAGAAAAAAAAGTAATGCTTTTAAAGTATGGGATCTGAGAGCATAATGGATATGCAAAAAGGAAACTCAGCAAGGCAATATTATGCCTCTTTTAAAGACTGTGCCAACCTGCATATATACACACATCTCCACATGTCCTGTGGAAAGATCTGAAAGCACCTGTGGGTGTGCAATGGTCATGTGGGCCTTTAAATGTCCCAGTTACCTACACATGTGTTTCCAGTTGCCCTGGCTATTTAGCCCTCAGCTACAACCATGGAGTTTTGTATGAAATTAAATATCCCTACATTTTTGTTGTTGGTGTTTTCAGAATAGCCTGATTTTATTGCAGACAATTTTACTCTAGCAGGAAAAGCAAGACTTTTGTTAGCAGGACCTACCTATATATACCTCACTAACTGCCCCAGTAAAACATAACAACATGACAGTAAGCCAGCAGGCACACAATGTTGAAACTATTTCACCTAAAAGGCGACTGTTGTTAATGTCAGTCCGTCTGTGCCAATGCCAAAATATTTGTCGTATTAAAGATTTAAAAGCAGCAACAGTAATGTTGCTCTCAGTTTGTACATGTCTGGAAACGTCTCATTAGGCAACATTAATAGACATCAAACCTTTTGCATTGCACATATTTGACTTTTCACATCAATAAAAAAAGAAAAAAACAGACTGAATAAATAGAATTAATGTCTCGGTTTCCTTTTATGTTCCAACAAACATTGACAGTAAACCAGGACGCAATGTAGCAAGACCTCCTCCATCATTAATACAGATTTGCTTTTCTTGCATTGAAATGTTGATGTGTCTGGGCAGACACATCAACATCACTACATTCACAGCACTGTAAAACAAAGGTTGATTGTCTAGCTAGATCAGGGGTAGGTCAGTTCAGTCCTTAAAAGCTGAAGTCCTGCAAGTTTTTAGATGTTTCCCCGTTTTAACATGTCTAAATCAAATGAATGAGTCACTGAGCAGAACCTGATAAGCTGTTGGATCCATTTAATTTGAATCAGGTGTGTTAGAGCAGGAAAACATCTAAAACCTGCAGGACTGCGGCTCTGGAGGACTGAGCTTGCCTACCCCTGGGCTAGATACTGGACATGAACACCTTTCATGCAAAGTTGGTTTAAATAAGAAGAATCATGGACTTTGGGGTATTATTTCAAGGTGGTTATGTTAGTAGTTTACATTCACATAAGTTGCTTTTGTCATGCTACCTGTTTGTCATAATTTAATTATCTTCTCGTGAATAGATCCTTGCTATGTGGAACTTATAAGGTAAAATAAGACTTAAGTAAAATGGCGATAAAATATGATAGGCAATGAATTTTAAGCTCAATTGATTTATATATGGCCATCTAACTGGCAGTTACATTTTGTAAAATATACTAGAAAAAAAGGAAAATTTGGGGTCAGCCAAGGTCTGCACCAAAAGGCAAAAGCAAGGTTCACTGTTACCAACAAAATACAAATGTTGCCACAGACAGGCTTCAGTTTTATTGTACTAATTGCTCAACTTTGGTGGGTCTTCAGTTTTCTCCTCACGCAGCCCTAATAGAAACTGATCATCTCCCCAACACACTGTCCTTGTCTCTCGCAGCATTTACAGTCAGAGCAGGCTGTGCTTTTTCTCCTCTGCTCGCCTTTTCTCTCTCCTTCTCTTTGCCTTCATCTCCCCTTTCTCACTCTTCTCATCTTTCCACCTCTGGCACTGCTGCGAGCCAGCCTCACACACACCAGGGTTTCCCTTTCATTTGGTAGTGAAGATAGGATGAAAGTGGTAAGAGAGGGAAGGAGTGGAGGGATGTAATGATCTGTCCTGATGAATGCAGTAAGAGAGAAAGTGCTGACATGACAGAAAGCTCTAAGAGGACATGCGCTCAGTGCACCAATCATAGAGCTCGTCAGATAACCTGTCAATGTTTAACAACAAATGATTTTGTTTTAATATGAATAAAACATCTGCATTAAAGAAATTTATGTAGTAATTATGATCCCACATCAGGTTTGTGTTTGGTGTTTGGTGTATTTTGGTGTCAGGTGTATTCATTAAGATTTTAATAACTTTTATTGTAAGGAAGATTAGAAGAAGTCTTTGCATCTGCAACAGCAGAACTCAGATTAGTTTAATCATTGACTTTGTCATCAGATATATACAGACACTATTGATTATGAAAGTGCAGATTTTATATGCACTGCACTTTGTTTAGTTGTGCACTTTTAACTGTCAAAATCAGAAACATTTTTGTAACATAAGCAAAAAACTTAAACTTATTCTCATTTTTGTGCTGTAAGCAGCTGATAAGGTTTGTGCTCCACACTCTCCAGCTACTTTTTGTTGTTTTATTTTCAAGAGGAAAGATGAGTTTGAATTAATGATGAAAATTAATGATAAAAAATATTCCTACAAAACTGTTTCTGCCAATTTTCTTCTGCACCTGCTGGGTTAGTGTTGGGTTCTAGGATTGAGGCACCAATGTGGTTTTTGTGGGGGTTTCCTTGAGTTGGGCTTTTTTGAGGATTCAGGGCCTGACAGTTGTCCCCTGAAGCAAGATTAATAGGTTTAGGAAGCATGTTGAGCCTAAAGCCAGAGTTTTCAGAGTCACAAAGGAAGCTCTCTTTGCAAGCTGTATAATCATAGAAACTTCTGTTGAACACAACCTATTGCTAAGGGGATTATGTCAACAGAACAAGGTTTAAATTAGTTGGAAACAAGCACAGACCACTCATTAAACCTTTTCTTTCTTATTTGGTTAAAAAATAAATACATTCAAGCAAGAAAATGTATTCCACTTTGCCTTTGTGTAAAATTACAGGAATTAAAGGGTGGTGTGTTACACATAGCCCTTTCAGTCATCCAAATGAAACACATGTTAAAGATCAACATGTGAAACATGTTTATTCACTTCTGAGCTGCATCCAGTTAAAACACTTCACCCTTTTGACACTTTTTTAGAGTTTGTCGCAACTATTTAGTAAAAACTAAAAGATATTTGTCTTTAGTGCTAAAATACATTTATTTTAATGAAATGATTGTCACCTTTATGAATGCAGTTTTCAGGTTACCTTGGTTACATGTCAACATAACATGTTATGACCAAAGTTAGTCCCTTCCTGGTTGGGTTTAGGCAGTTATTCGCCTTGGTTATGGTTAGAAATCAAAACTTGCTTGGGGGTTAAATAGTTATGGTTAGGACATAAATATAATCATTTTACAATGGGAACATTACCTTTATGGACACTATCTTTAAATTTGATCTTTAAAATTACAATGCAATTTTCTGTCCACAGTCCCCCTTTAACATATTTACATAATCAGTGTTTTGTTTATGCCATTTTTTAATTAATTAATTTTTTAATAGCCTATTAAGCTCTCATAACAATCCATAAACCCTCTCAAATTGGTGAGACTTGATGCATAAAAAGTTAAATAATGTAATAAAAGCCTGCGTTCATGGGGGACTGCCTAGGTTTAAACAAGAATTTAATAACCACAATTGTAATATCATTATCTTTTTTTATGGATAAAGTAATGCAAAGAAAGTTTTGTAGCACTGAACTTACCCAAATAATGTTTTTCCCCACATCTGTTACAATTTGTAAAATTAGTTTTTCTTTCTTTCTTTCTTTTTTTTTTTACAAAAGGCTACAGCATATAATGCTGTAGCCTTTTGTAAAAAAAAAGTTGACTGGCAGCGTGTGGTTCAACATATGGGATTGTCCAGTCCTTTACCAAGAGTAAACAGCCTTATAGGGAGCCATTTATCTAGATCTGGGAAACGACGTGGCTACGGAGTTATATAAACAACAATCATAACTCATGCGTGTGCACATACAAACACAGTAGCTTGCTAACATGAAATACACGGGGCTTGACGTTTACGAGTGTCCGCCTTTATTCCTTTGACGGGGTGAGAATTTCAGACAGAATGAAATCCTCATCAACCTGCTGCTGTGCTATAGATCTCTGTTCACTGACTGACAAAGGGAAAAACAGAGGGTGTTTGGACTAAACACAGTCATTGTTTCTTTCTCTATACTGATCTGCCAGAATAACACAGAAGGAGAAAGAAAACCTGGAAGAGGTAAAGAAGGAAATGAAGACACACCAGCTTCAGCAGGAGAAATGGGGAAAAAAGGCTTTAATGCCTCTGAGCTCCCCCAGAACAGTGTACTTTAAAAAGTGCTGTAGATGCTAATACTCATGTATGCTGTGTAGGTTTCCAACCTGTGAGACAGAGTGGGAGGGAGAGGACGGAGCGAAAGAGAGAGAAAGAAATACAGATAAGTGAGCAAACCCAGAGGGCTCCTGAAAAGGCACCATTAGTCAGCAGTGGGCAATTAACACAGGGTTTAAAACATGAGGCCCTCATATCCACACACACATGCTGCCCCAGGTTAATGGTTGAGTGGTAATGCTGTGTTAATTCATCTGAACATATTAACAATTTATATCCAATTCACTGCCCTAATATCTTGCCTGCAGCACAAATTAGTACAAATTGTCTGCTGTGGGGTGGCAGCAGTAGTGCTGATGAGGTTGCTAATATGTCAGGACATGCCATGTGTCACCAGACTCGCCCTGTTGCATGAACTAATATCCAGTATGACTTAGCAGGACATCGGTGCTAGTGGTGATGTGGAGAAATAATTCACCTGTCTGAGCTGCATTAAAACTGCATGAAAATCTGTGATGGAGAACCAGGGGCACGATCTCCGGGACTGGGAGAAAATCTGGCACATGTTGGTCTGTTAATAGTTGGGATGATGACTGTGGAGATTGGAAATGTTCAACAAGCAGCCCCTAATGAACCTGTAGTCACTTTGTTGAGATAAAAAAGAGCCAGGTGCTGACAAAACTGGGGAGGGGATGCTGTTAGGACAAGTGATGTGTCTAGAAACCTGAAGAGAGCCACGTTTTCTACTGAATGTAAGTTCTGCTGGTCTCCTATGAAGAATAAGAGCTTCTGGTGTTTTGGGGAAAGCTACACCTCATGTGAACCTCCAAGAAGAAGAATGGATAAGCTGAAAAGTTGAAATTAGGCAGCTTTTTTAGTCTGTTAGTTAATGTCATTGTGTTTTGTTGTCCTCCAGGGATGAGAAATTATGACAGTTGTATACAATAGAAAAAAAGCATAACTTCTTCATAGACTTCAAAGTGTTGAACATTTGCAACAGTCTTCAGTGCAACACAGCAATTAGCCAGAAAGTCTTCTTCAGACTATCCGAGTGGAAAATAGACCTAACTTCAAAGTTTGTTCTTTAATTCCACTCTGCCTTGAAAGAAAAATTAAAAAGCATTTATTAAAGACTGGTTTTGGAGAATATTTTTCCACTTAGAGGAGCTTGCTGTAAAGCTAAGAGATATGCATAATGAGATGTATATCGTCCAAAGTCTCGCTACTTTTTCTTTTTGCTTGTGCCTTAGATCTCTTCTGGTTCTCTCTTGCTTGCAAGTAATAGCTTTTTGTACTAGCAAAACTGTGTTCTGTGGGATAATCTACAGCAAACACGTTAGAGAAACACTGATAAAAGTATCAAATGGGTGCTTTTCCAGTCTTTCACAACAAACTTTTTTTTTTCCTAGAACTAGTTTTAGGCTTTAGCCCTCACAAAGTTGGAGAAAATAATGATTAAATTTTAGTCAACATGTTTGTGTTTCTCCTGTGTTTTCCTTATTTTGTGTACCACCCCTGTTAGTGTCAAAGGTTATCATTATAGGACATGACAGTGTGAGAGAAGCCAGGCTCATTTGAAGGAACATTTAGTTATGGGAACATTTTCCTGAGAAATAAAGTTGCCCTCTCTAATTTTAGCTATAAACATATTTATATCAATTTAAATAATGTGCATTGAAGATAATATGTTTGCTTTCATGGCATCCCCCCACCCACCCCCTCCTTTGCCTCATCCTGTCTGCCCTTCACTAAAAGCCAGACACACACACATACACCTCTCTGAAGCAATTTCTCTTTGTAAGTGTGTTAGGCAGCTGAGCATCAGTAAATATCTATTTAGAGGAAATGGAAAATGTGTTTGAGTTTATTCAGAGAACATCTTGTTGTTTGTTTCATTACCTTTCAGATGATATAGAGTAGTTGCCTCTATCATCCTACATCCGTATCTGTGTAGGCAGTAAGTCTATCCACAATTAAATCATCCTAATTGCTGATTTTTTTTAATGGACTTGCAAATCACTGCTTTTTTTTCTTCTTTTTTTTCTTTTTACCAAAACACCTCTTTCTATTATTTAAACTTCTCTTTTAACCACCCCCTCTTCAAATTTCAACTGAACTTTTCAGTCATGAATAGTTTTTTTTTCATTCTCACACAAATTTAAATCCATATACACGCAGAAAACAAACACATTCTTCAGAGAAATGTTTCCTCCTGCGCTTATGTACCACTTATGATCTTCTTGCAATGACCACCTGATTGAGAGGCTGTGGCAGCAGATGAATAGAAACAAAGGCAGAAGTGGAACACATGCAGAAAACATTCAGACATAGCACAGAATAGAAAACAGCACTGAGACAAGAAAAGACAGTGGTGGTCGAGTGTGCTTCCCTCCCATCTCTTCATGCTCATTTTCTTGGCAGACTCTTAAACAGAATTTTAATTTGCTCTGTGTTTATGATTCAGAACAAATGGTGGCCCCTAAGAGGCCAATGTAATCTAATCATTAACACAAGCGCATGAACACACGTGCACATCCCAATCTAATGAACTTATTACACATTCTGAACTAATTTTGTATTTAGAAATATGCTCTTTATAAATAGAACACCGTACTCAAGGATATATTTAAGTATTCATACAAAATATGTGATGCGTTGAGAATTTATATGCAACATGCATTTACCCCCTCCCCTCCCCATTTCTGTCTCTTTAACTGAATATTATGGAAGTAAACATCTGGCTTGACTGCTGTGAGGAAACGATATCTTGGGGATCTGTTCACACCAAGAGCCAGCCCACTCAAGACCACAGAGGCCACCACCACTGGAAACCATCCAGTTTAGGACAGGCAGAGGTCCTATGGCTGTGGTGCAGTCAACTGACCTTCACTTGTGTTTTTCTTCCCTTTTTTTTTACAGATGATCACTTACTAGTTGTAATAATCAGTTCAATATTGCATAAAATCTAGACCTTATGAAAAGGTTGCATTTGTGCCCCCCATTTCCTGGCCAGTGCCCCTGCCTGGCTCCTCATCAGAACTTTTCTAGACCCATGACTGCATAGCTGATGTTTAAATCCTTTCTACTTTGTTAGTGGAGGGTCCTGCTCGGATTTGTATCTCAGAACCTGTTCATAATTTCTCTCACCACATTTGTGGGCCCTAAATGATCCGACCTGTGTCTCCAACATCTGCATAGCAACAATGATTTAGAAAACATGTGCCTTTGCTTCCTTTTGCTGTTTCACTCTCACTAGCTATCTAAACCTGATCTAACTTCATAGATGTGTGCATGGCTGTCGTATGGCTATTAGATTTTACAGCTGTGTCACTAGCAAATCTAATTAATACTGATAAGTTATATGAAATAAAGACAAACAATATCTAAGTGAAATAGGCTGGGGGTTAATACCTTGGGGTAAATAAGTGCTGGTATGAACCATGGGCAGCTAGTTTCCTTCTTCTCACCCAAATGATGTATATATATATATATATATATATATACACTCAGATTTGGATATAAATGAACCAACAGGTGAGTATATAGAGAATTTACTCAGAATACAGTAAAATGTCTAATACATTGATCTGAAAGACATAAACTGTGCTAACAAGCAACAAGCTGGAGAAAAAAGGTCATAAAAGTAATAAAGCTTCTGTACTATGCAACAAACTACAGCAAGATTACAACTGAAAATAGAAACATCTCTTGAAAAAATAGAAAGCAATAATACAGATACAGTAGTAGCGGTTTAAAAGTTCCCATCCAAGCTGAAAGCCAGCCGAATACCTGCCGGCTTCCAGCCCAGTTCCATTCCAGTTCCAGCCAGCTGCCTTCCAACTTCCAGCCGCCAGAGAGGCCCCCTCCTTCTCCTGGGAGTGTCGATGTTTTAATCAAACTCCACCCATTCCTTGTAATATAGGGTAGACCCAGAAGATGGCGCTTCTCTCACAGACTTCTCATCGCCCGTAGTCTGTCAGATTTTATCTGAATTTACACTGACCGGCAGAGGCGCCACTCAAAGCACCTCTGATGGCCAGTCACAATTCATAAAAATGCATAAAACTTAATACATAATCATCGTTTGACGTGGAATGTGAAATTGTAACATGCTTGTGCGCTGCCAATTGTTTTATTCAGAAATGAATGCTAGTAGGTTAATAAAACCTTTCAAATACTGGATCACAGCCCCTAGCTCTATTCTCAATAGGATGTATTTATCATACTGATTAATCTTTTAATATTAGCATTATTAACATAGACAAATCAGATTTGGATCAAGCAACACAGAATCTGTTTGAGGTAGCTAGGAAGGGTTATTTTATTCTCATATTATTTATTTCACCTCCATAAGAAGACAGGGCGACAGATAAAAGCCCCACGCAGGATCGGAGATAATTTCTTCCACTTCAATGTGTCTAATCGCGGGGGGACATCCAACACTCGCTGTGCTGCGACTTCCTGCTCGCCGGGAATCCCGATTACGTCACCCCTCCATGTGGGCTATTCCCCGACACGCTCTGATTACCATTCCAAAAGGTACTGTATGCAGCCCCCAACTTGAACATGCGCCTTCTTCAACATTCACACTTGCTCCAGAAAATTACCATCTCTTAGGCTCCTCCACCACCACTTTGACTGTGGATTGATACGTAAATGAGCCGCAATGAGGCAGCTGAACAAGTGACCCAGTTTTGTGATTGTTGCACATTGGGTAAGAGTGGTCAAACGAGTCCAGTTTGTGTTGTCATGCTACCAGAAATTCAGTAGGCTAGTCGGTCCTAATGCAGTGAATTTCCATGTTAATGTTGCCAAATTCAATAGCATAGCAAGAGATGAAAAAAGAAACAACGATATTTCTTCAACATGTTAACCAAAATATTTACCTCTTAAAGCATAAACCAAGTATTTACAACAAGCAGTGTGCTTTTTAACGTTAACGTGTGCCATAGCCTACTGCACCGCTGTTCCTCCTTCCAAGTCTTCTTTTTTATTATATTGTTGTTTTATCATCTGAATATACTACAACAACACAGAGAAAATATATGAAAGTTTATTTTACGCTGGTATTTGCGCAGCAGAGTTTTCTGCCGCCGGATTTGTAGTCCAGGAACGGAGAACACAGCTGCTGCCAGGAAAGGTGGATTACATTTTGTTAAAGCACAGCAATCTCCGAGTAGCCTATTATAAATCTCAGTGGCAAAATAAAACACACTGGTCTGGTTTAGTCTTCACTCTGAAATGGTTCAGTCAGAGGAATATAAAGCTGTTTTAAAAATGTTGAACAAGCTTAAAATAAACATTCATAGGCTATCTATGTGTTTTAGATTAACACAATGATAAAACAACAATAGGCTATAATAATGGAAAAGAAGCGGTGCAGCATGGCAATGATGCGTTAATGGCTCGGGTCGCGGGTTAAACATCAGTCTGGTTCGGATTTAAATGGAATAAATACATTGGTGACGAGTCGGGTTCGGGAGTCATTCTAACGGGTTAGAGCAGGTATGCGTAGCAAAACGGAACCGTGCAGGACTCTGCTCTAAGCAGTTCGGACTTGGTTGACCTGGAACCATTTGACAATAAAATCTGGAGCCATCCTGCAACGCGCTCGCTTAGGCGTCCAGTTAAACCGTGTTTATTCAACCAGTCCCTACTTCATTGCATTCATTCTTTCCTCATAGCCTACGTGCACATTTTTTTCAAGATTGTTTATGTCAGTTTTGTTTTGGAAAATGAAAAAGGAGTCTTTGCGCAGAACTTATAACATTATTCTAATCTTGCCACTTGCCTATTTTATTATTGTGTATTTTTGTAATAACATGTAAATTCACTGCATAGGAACCAACTAGTCTACTGAATTTTGTGTGACAACACTAACAGAACTGTTTTGACAATGCAACAATTACAAAACTGCGGCTCATTTACTTATCAATCCATAGTCAAAGTGGTGGTGGAGGAGCCTTGGAGATGGTAATTTTATGGAGCAAGTGCGAATGTTGAGGAATTTAGCCTTTGTTCAAGTTGTGGGCTGCATATATGCAGCCCACAACTTGGTATACCTTTCAGAATGATAATAAACACAACAAGACACACCAAACCAGGAGCTAAGACCACGAAGTTCAGCATCATGCTTATCTATCTTTGGCGTTTTTACACCAACATTTTTATACACTGGATAATGATAATAATTATCGATTAAAGTCACGGATAAAACTGCTGTTGTTAAAACACACCCATCTCTTACAAAATCTAAAATGTAAAACAAAAAAAACAACAAACAAAAAATCTGGATCACTGTAGAAATATCTTTATTCATTGCTGATCATCTGGCCATTGAAGCGTTTTTATTTGGAATTGGGAACAAATATTTTCCACCCTGTTATATTCTGTTCCACTCTGTTATGTTCCATTCCACCCTGTTAGTAAGGTGTTTTTTAAATTTTTTTTTTTTTTACTAAAAACATTGAGGACTGTGAACCTTGTTGCACCATATTAGGAAGTGAGGAACATTAAATTGATTTTGCTTTTCTGTTCCCAGGTCAAAAGGAATGTAATTATCTCTCATTTGAAATACTTGATTATGCTTTCCTTCTTGCCTTTGTGGAAACAGAAACGTGATAATCTCTCACTTGAAAGCAAGCTGGGCGTACAATAGTGTGATGACGATGAAAACTCACATGACCAATGCTCAATAAAGGGTACATGAAAATGTGAGAAATGGTCAAAAGCACATATACCGTTTGTGGTGAGTGAAACTATACAGCACAGTCCCTAGCTCTTTTCAAGCACACTCCTCCCCCCAAGGAGTATGCTTGAACAGCTAACGGCAGGTAATGGCTGTGTTTACAAATGTAAAGGTGCTAATTGTTGGCCATTGAATTGTTAATTTCAAACCGGGCAGCCTTTTGGTTGTACTCTGGGCATGGTAGAGGGATAAGAAATCTCTGGGTTTTCCAGTGTTAAACACTGGAAGCGTCGCCAGCGGTCTTTTGATGACCGCCAGTCACGCTACCATGCTTATAGTGTATTAAAAACTAAACGGCTGAACCTGGTATTTTAGGACTTTTATTAGATAGTTGTTGTCTATAGTTTTACCTGCTTACTTGTTTGGAAAAGTAAACACATCAATATTTACGAGCAGTTTAGCACGTCTAAACTTCCACAGAGCCGCTCAGGGAGACTCTTTCTCAGCCAAACTGTCGTATATCACGGCTATGGAGTTGTAATAAATGGCCGCCCTACTCTGCTTCTGATTGGCTGTAAGATCACAAACCCTGTGTGATGATAGGCTGCTGGTTCCTGTCATTCCTACCAGCCTTTGCGCATGTGCCTGCTTCAGACAGCGGGCAGGCAGCTGTCCCACCGCTGAGACACAGTTGTATGACGTTTTATCACGTTTTATCACTAGATCGCTATGAATAAAATCCAGGGACACTTCATTTCACAGTATAAACCATTTATTTACTTATCTACTTAGGATAATAGCACTTTGAGGCCTAATTCAGAATATAGGTTGGGCTGGGTCCGGACTTTTGTGATCCCTGCTTTACACATTATCAGTATTATGTTATTTTTACCTGCCGATATTACGTTATGATTTTGTCAATATTCAGTTATGCAGCAGCTGTATCAACCCCCACTGTGAATAACTTACGTTGCAGTCAAATGACCGCTGGCAGCGCTCCTCGGGATGTTTAGAAAGCTCGCTGCTAGTGACATTCACCACTTAGCCGACTTGAGGAGGTTGTGCTTTGCCTCATAACACCATTAGCTACACATGTCGGCTTTTTTGATACATTTATTTGACGCCATTTTCAAATCAAATCATTTTTTAAATGTTGGCAAAAATGCAACAAATGAGCGACACAGCTCATTATAAACTGTTTAGAGAGCAGCAAGATCAAATCACTGCTCCTCCCCGTGGACAAAAGAGGGATTGCAGCTGTTTTTTTTACTTGGGCTGCTTAGGGGCAGAGCCTCGCTGACGACGTCATTGCGGGGGATTACATTACCCCCACAGACCTGTGAAGGATCAGCCAAGGATCAGTCAAGGACCAGTCAAGGACCAGTCAAGAACCAGTCAAGGACCCATCATGGAAACAGGGGAACTTTTAAACCGCTACTACTGTACATGTATCTGTATTAGTTTACATTTATTTATTTGTTTATTTTTTCCCCAAAATTTATTCTAAAACTATATTATGTAAACATGCTTATGTGCAAAAGTAACACAGGTAGTGAATTATGTCAGTATTGGCTCAGTTTAAAATCCCATTTTAACACAGTTCCATCCACATAAAATCACACCTTTATGTCAGCTGACACATCTGAGAGGGAAATAAAGCTGAAGTTATTTGTACATGATGTAATACATTATCGTACAGTTGTGTATTTGCAACGGATGTTGTTGCAGTTGAGCTGCAAATTTGACTCTATCCACTGTGTCACAATCAACAAACATGGTATTTATTTATTTAATTTTAAAAGGGACATATTGCACATTAAAGAACATGAGTAAAAAAAGAAATCTAAAATGAAAATGTTCACATTACTTCCAATTTACATTTGTTGTCCCTTGGCAGGCCATAGACAAACCTCAACAATACATATTCAAGTACTGCTGGGTGTATGATGCACAAAAAGCCTCTTATATTTATCATCATTTTTGAACTGGACTTTCATCTAGAAAAACACAAGCAAAAGAGAGAAGGGAACTGATGGAGCTTAAAGCCAAAAATAGCATTAGCATTTGGCCAGAGCAGAAAGTGGCAAAATTCATAAAACACATCTTCACAAACAGGCAATGCTGGAAACACGATAACACGTGAAGACTTGCAGGTTGTCTAATGAACTCTGTTGGTAGTTGCAGAGAAGAGCTTTATTGTTGATGACACTCATCAGCATTGAGCTTGGAACACAGTAAATTATTCAGGCTAGCATACAGTGTATCCTCTGAATTCCCATTACACAACGACTGCAGGGAAAGAATAGCCATATGCTGTAATGTAAAACTGGATGGTGCTGCATGACTAATACACTTGCTCTGTTTCTTGGTCTCTGCTCTGTTAAAGTTTATTTCTGTGCAAAACTACAGCATAGAGTTGCACTATTTGAAGAGTCAGACCAATGCAGATGTGTAACAAGCAATATTTTGTTGTAGTTTTCACTCATGGACTCACTTAAAGTAGGCCACAACCTGGAACACCAGGGCCAAAACCCTTCACATTGTTTACAATGTTTTTTTTTTTTTTTGTGCGTGTGTGTCTTTTTACTTTTCCTACAGTCTCTTAATATATCACATGTCTTTATTTGCATCTATACATGTAAATTTGTCAGTGTATAAGAGAAAAAAAGTCCCCCCCCCGGTAATAGGAATGGCATTTGAAAAATACTTCCTGCTGGGACCAAGTGAGCTATTTTAGTGCTTTGAGCATTGGCAAAATGAGGCACACACACACACACATACACACATCCTTCATGGTTGTTCAGGGCAATCTGTCCATCTGTTAGTCTGTCAGTAGCACATCCTCTTTTGTAAATGGGGTTAACAACCACTGCTGTGTTAAGAGAGGCACAGATAAGTCCTCATTCCCAGAAGAAAGACTGGATCGAGCTGAGAGGCAAAGAGACATCAACAGTAAGGAAAAAGGGCAAGAGAAAGAGGACACATTATAGAGACTGTAAAAATTCTCTGATCCAGGGACTGTGATTGAGGATAATGGTTTGCTACCCTGCTGAGTTTGCTGTACTGAGCCAAGAGCAAGAAAGAGTAGAGGAAAAATGGGACACTGGAGTGGCTGAGAGAGAGAGAGAAAAAGACGGGTCATTTATGAAATAGTGGGAGGATGAGGTAAGACAGAAGGTAGAAGATGAGGTGAGGAAGAAAGAGGAGGTCCAGAAGAAGAGAACAAAAATAGATAATTTTTTTAAAAAAAGAGAGACTGCAAGAGAGAAAGGCACAATTTATAAGCAAGAGAGTTTCAGTCTCAGAGGCCATGCTCTGACTCCCAGTTCAAATCTTCCTCCTTTTTAAATTTTTTCAGCATATTCAGATTGACCTTTTAAAAAGTCTGGACAGAAAAACAAGAAAACGGGACTTTTTTGCAAACTGGGTGCAATTCTGGAAGTTAGCACTGTTGCCTCACAGTCAGATGGATCTTGGTTAAATCTCTGACCGGTCCCTGTTGAGTTTCAAGGCACTGTGGCTTCTTGCCACAGTGCAAGAACATGCATGTTATGTAAAGTTATCCAAATTGACCCTAGGAGTGAGTGAATATGTATTTCATACAGTTAATTATGACTGGACATGAAAATCTGACGTAATATCCTGAAAAATGTTCAGCCTGTCTGGTTTCTGAGACAAATTTTCTACAGTTTGAAGGAGATCGCAATAAAACTAACTCTTCCACATTCACTCACTCAGTCACTCTGCCTCTTTTTTAATTCACTAAGTAAAAAAATTGACATAGTGAAAACGAGCTTGTAGTTGATGACAACCAAATGCATTGATTCTGCAGTCAAAAAGCCTTCCTGAATTCAAGCTCTTGCCCTATAAATGTTCTTTCTGCCTGCTGTGTTCATGCTTTTTGGGTAAACATGTTTGCATCTGTCATTATTACCCTTTTCGTAATAACCAGTTAAAAATCGACATATCAGTCACATTTAATAACTCTGAATACTGTCTAGCATTTTTTGATTAACTCACAGCATACTTGCCAAAACTGTTTTCCTGTTTCCAAGAATAGTTCAACTCAGGACACAGTAGTGTCATATATATATGAAATTATAGAAAAAATATTCAGATTTGAACATTTAGACACATTCACAAATCTGCATGTACTTTAAGCTAACCAACAGTGGCGTATAACAGGTATATATTAGGGCATGTTTCACAACATTACCAGCAGCTTTACACCATGAAAAAAAGCATGTTGCCCAACTAGAAGTACTCAAAGAATGCAGACCTCCAGCAGTGTAACAAAATTTTTGCCATCATTTAAAAGCCCATCCATCCATCCATTATCTGTTCCACTTCGTCCATTAAGGATTGTGGGGAAGCTGGAGCATAACCCAGCATTTAGCAGGTGAGAGGCAGAGTACACCCTTGACAGGTCACCAGTCCATCACAGGGCCAACACAGAGAGACAAACAACCATTCACGCTTACACTCCCTCCTCATTTAGAAGCTTTACTGCCAACGTTATTTCTATCTCCCCACAGTAAAAAATACTTTAAAAAACTGTCCTGCAGCCTTTGGATGCCTCCTGCTGCAGCACACCTGAATCCGGTTGATGGGTAACCATGCTTGGGCAGACCTTGACAACAAGCTGTTGAAGAGAGAGTGTTGGATCAGGGAGACATCTCAAACCTGCAGCGGGACACACCACGGGGACAACATTCAAACAAATTCAACAGCAATAAATAGAAGTTTCATGTTTTTCTACTTAGTCTTGATCTTTCAATCTGAAACCCAACACATCACATCCTGCTGGGAAAACACAGAAGATGACTGTTTCTCCTGGAGCCCTCCATCATGCTATGGTACAGCAAAGAGATGAAAAAAAATCTATCCCCCATAATACTTTTAATTTTTCCCTAAAAATATTCAGCAAGTCTTTTTTAATATCTCTGTGTAGTCAGCCAAAAAATGTATGAATGTTGTCAGTTTTCATTTGATCAAGTATAACATCATAATCTTTTTAAAAATTTGCCTAAAACAGTTTAGGTTCTAAATGTTTTAAATAGTTAGTTAGTTTTGCAGAATTTAAAGGTTGATTCAGAGGATTACAGTGACAAAAACATAAAACACTACAAATCCCTCCATCTGTGTGATGCAATAACAAAAGAAACGTAGCACATGATGATTTAACAACTTTAAAACAATTTCTGACTCATAGAAAGGAGTAATGATTTAGAAATTGTAAGATTACTTTTTCAGTGACAACAGTAGCAGCAACCCAGCAGCAACGTAAAGTCTGTGTGAGAAGCAGTGCCAAAATAATCACTTTGCCATTTAGATGTTGAGCTTTGGCTCACTTAGTTTACCATGTGGACAATCTTGGAGACAAAATTAAATAAATAAAAATTGCCATCTATTAACCTTAATATGTGTAATCAAATCATCTCTCTCATAAAATCCTCACATCTTCTTCCCCATTACTGCCCTACTACTGCTGAGCTCAGCGTGCTGCTGTTCTCTCTAACACTTAGTCAATTACTACTGCAGATGCTGAGCCTGACAAGGGGCTAAGGTGCCTCTGTGTGTGTTGATTTTCCTGAGCTGTATTTCTGTAAATAGGGTTATCAGAAAAACAGAAAATAAGAGGGGAAGAGACTAAAGAAAGGTATAAGTGTTAAACAATATATAACAAATTGTAAAATAAAACTCAAACACAAGCAATGTACCGATACAATCTTCATTTCCCTGACTGAAAAAAGCTTAGATATATATAATGGTCGAATGCCTTTGTGTATGTACAATTTCCCATCATCACCCCCATGAAATTGAATTATTCAACATCTTAATATGAATATAATATATGGGTTGTTTATTTTCTCAGGTTATATTTGATATAGACAGATACATTTTATAAGAAAAAAAAACTTTTGCAAATGTGCTCTTTTTCTTATGATAATATGATATGATATGATTTAATGATATTTCATTAAATAAGTTACCAAGTAAGCAAGTTTAAATACTTAGTTTTTGTTGCCTGCTTTGCCATATTTGCATGAACACAGAGGTGACTAAACTTAAGAATATTTTTTCTTTCTACATAAGATACGTAAAATGATGTTCTATTTTGTGAGAAGCTCCATAAATTCCAGGTGGATACCTCCACAACCACCAGCATTTATGACTATCTAACAGACAGACCACAGTTTGTTATACTGAAATATTGTGTGTTTGGAATGGTGGTCGGCAGCACAGGAGCACCACAAAGGACTGTACTCTCACCATTTCTCTTCACACTATACACCTCAGACTTCCAATACAGCTCTTAGTCCTGTCATCTGCAGAAATACTCTGAATGCTCTGCAGTTGTGGGGTGTATCGGCAATGGGCAAGAAGGTAATTACAGAGAACTGATCAGTCAATTGGTGAGATGGTGCAGAAACAATCACCTCATCCTGAACACCAGCAAAACAAAAGGGATGATTGTTGACCTCAGGAGGAACAGGAGTAAACAAAACACTGTTTACATCCTGGGAGAAGAGATGGAGATAGTGGAGGAATACAAGTACCTTGAAGCTAGACAACAGACTGGATTGGAAATGCAACACAGAGGCATCTAAAAGAAGAGACGAAGCAGATCATTACTTAAGGAAGCTCATATCATTCAGTGTCTGCACTAAGATCTTGCATATCTTCTATAAGTCTGTTGTGGAAAGTGCAATCAGCTTTGCAGCAGCATCAGAACCAGAGACTTAAAAGAGACAGAACAAACTGAAAAAGGCTGTTTCTGTGCTGGGGATAACTGGATCCGCTGGAGCTGACTGTCCAGAACAGAAGGCTGCACAAGCAGCTGAAAATAGTGGAGGATTTCTCACATCCTCTACACAACACAGTAAAGAAGCAACAAAGTGTGTTCGTGTGAGGCTTTGTCATGTCCAATGCAAGACAGAAAGGTACCCGACATCATTCCTGCCAGCGGCCGTCGCCCTCCAGAACAAGGCAATATCTCTTATAATTAATTATTGATGTTTGTATTTGATAAACAAACAAATAAACAAACCTAAACCTACTGCAACACTGTAATTCCGTTCTGGGATTATTAAAGTATTTTTCATTTCATTTACGTGTAGCATTAATTAGTTAGACAAATCACTGGTTGTTTTCATTAAATGGCTCAAGCATTTGAAGTGGTTCTGTACTTTTAATCAGAGCTTTAAACACATGCATTATGCTGTAATTACTCTTTTTTTCAGGTAAAAATGATTCATTTACAAACCATTAAAGGACAGTGAGAAATATGTGGAGCCATCTGTAGTGTGGGCTACTCTTGGCTGTGCCAGTGCTGTTGTTGGTTATTTAGCGCTCTGCCAGAAGTCAAAGTTGACAAAGATCTTTGAGACAAAGTTAAATGAGTGTTAAACTCCTGAAGACAGTCCAGTGCATGGACAGATTTACTTATTATTATTGGGTCTATGTGTTGAAATTGACTGCTCTCAGTTTAAACAAGTTTTTAGCCAAATTATGTTTTTTTTGTTTTGTTTTTGTGTTTGCCTTTTTAGAGGACTTCAGGCAAATCCCTGTATCTTTTTGAACCAGTTTAGTGAAAGCTAGGTAGACTTAACATTTTTATGAAGCATAAAAAAGCCATAATTTATACATGGAAGACACTTATTTTCAAGTTAGCCTCTGATTGGTTTTCTAGCCAGTAGACACATTAGCTTCTATCAATTTTAAGTAAAGTATTAAAAGCAAAGTATTTAGCCCCCGTTTTAAAATCGTAGTGACAGACAGGGTTGAAGTAGGAGTCATAGGCTGCTGTATGGATGCAGATGCCTGCTTCTCTCTCACTTCCTGTAGCATGAAGGTTTTTTATTTTTAATTTGCTTTTCAATGGGGAAAACTATAACAGGCTTTATTTAAGAAAATAAAAAATAAGTAAATAAATTTCTCTGGATTGGATTTAAAAAAAAAAAAAAAAGATTATAAAAAGATTGTTCTTGTTGGGTTAAATCAATCAGCTGATCAATACACCTCACTGATAAGGTGTCAGACTTGTATGATTTGCTGTTCAATTGTTGTCACAATTGATTATACCTGCCGTGGTGATTGTTTATTCAAATGAATTACTGGCATACTTCCAAGGTTTTCCAGCAGTACATCACATGTTAACAACTTGATCACAGCAGTTTTTTGTCCAGCAAAGTTTATGGAAAATGACAAAAAAAAAATAAAGAAATAAAATAAAATAAAGAAAGGAAACATGAGAAGCCACAGGGTCTGCACCATCCATCTAGTTCATACTTCTGGGACCATTTCAGGATGTGAAAATTGAAAGACATTTTTCCCACAAAGGTGTGGCTAACTACATCAGCACAGAGAAGACCAAGGGGCCACCACACTCAGTCAGGGTTGTCCTTTCTAGAGAGCTTTAACATCCCTTCATTTTTCAGCATTTCAACCAGTAATAGACCATCTTTACCTCTGGTGACAATATTGTCAAATTTATGGTATAAATAAAATCTCTCAAATGTATGTGGGTGTTCATTTTATGAAAATTCTTATCTTTTATAGCCATCTGTTCAATAACTTTCAAAGTATTATTTGGTCCATCAAAGTATTGGCTTGATAGACAGCTGAATGGACAAACCAGTCAAGCATTAGTGCTGTTCTGCGGCCCTGCTGCTGGAGGAACAAAAGAAGGAATCATCCAGAGCGATGTGACAGAAATGCATCAGAGTTTAAGGTTTTAATTGGACTGAGCTTTGCAGGATTGTCTCTGTCTTTTTTCTCATTAACAGTACAAATGAATAACTTTACAAATCTATGTTAGCCTGCTTAATATATTCATACTGGACCTTTCAGTTCAGCATGCTTTATGTTTAAATACTCTTTAGACAGAGCAAAATCATTGTTTTCTGTTTTAGTTTTCATTGCCATGCAGCGTGCACCCTTTGTTGTTTCATGCATGCGCTCTTTGTAATGGAAATAACAGTAACTTCCAACAACTGTTTAAAAAGCCAACACACACACACACACACACACAGACAAAATGTAGACTTTGGCTTGCACTGCAAGAAGACTGAACATGTTTATGTGTGTTGGTAAAATTTAAATGTAAACCCATGACCAAACAGTGATACAGTATATATTATCTACCTCATGTAAACTATTCCACACAAGTGCAAGTGCACAAACAAAAATGCACACACACTGTGTACTTGCACACAAAGCTCCTGTCAAGGCTTATTGTTTGTCCTTGACATTTTATGTATTTGATGAAAGGCTGGTATGAAAGGGGCATATGTTGACATCACAAATCTTCAAATGTAGAGTGGTTTCTTTGTTCCCTCTCTCATGGCTGACTCAAGGGACTTCTGTGCTTGGGGTGGACTTGTTAATTAACCACACGGCTGCCTGTTTGAAATATGTGTGTGTGTGTGTGTGTGTGTGTGTGTGTGTGTGTGTGTGTGTGTGTGTGTGTGTGTGTGTGTGTGTACATAAATATGCACAAAAAGTAGCTGCTACAGAAGAAGTGAAGAGGCTTTCCACATCCACCCTTTGTTTATATCCCTTTGTTTGTATTGCACAAACACTGTAGAAATGATACACAAAACAAACCAGCATATTCTAGTGCAAACTTTGGCTGTTGTTACATTTTTTACATATACACTACTAGTCAAAAGTTTAGACACACCTTCCCCTTAGATTTAATGGGACAGTATTTTCAAACTTTTGACTGGTACTTTAAATTGCAGGGCTAGTACATCCAGTACATACCTGTATAGAGGCAGTCATGCAGTAAATCTGGGACTGTGAGAATTGCTGAATATTTATGAGTCTCCATGTGTGTCTGAAAGTCAGATGTATTTTCACATTTATTGTTTTGTTTATGCAAACATCACTTTATGGATAAAGCATCCAAAAACAAGCATGCTTCAATAAATCTGAGTGTAAATTTCTTTTATGTGACTCATAGCTTTTGCTGAAATTTAATTTGACTTTATTTTTATTTTATGCTGTCAGAATTTTTAGGACTGAGTGGATATATTTTGTCCTATAGGTATAATATTTTGTCCTTACAGCATTATGTTTGTCTCCATGTTAAGGGAAGAATGTGGTCTTATTAATTTTTCTGGATCTGGCAAATTGCTGGTTTAGTAAGAAATGCTCTTGTTATTTGTGGTTAACAAAAACAAACCATGTCCTTGCTGGGACTCCGTTGTACACTGAGCATTGTGTCTGTTTCTTTCACAGTGCATGTAAAGGCAGGAACATGTGAAGTGATCGCTGCCCATCGCTGCTGCAACAAGAACAAGATTGAGGAGCGATCTCAGACTGTCAAATGTTCCTGCTTCCCTGGTCAGGTTGCAGGAACCACGCGGGCAATGCCCTCCTGTGTTGATGGTATGTATTTCTGTGTATGTGTGTGCACGTACATTTTACCACTGCCAGACAAGCACCTGCTTTGAACAACACATTGATTTTTTTTTTATGCTGTTTCACACTCATTACATTTTTTGTGAGTGATGATAGAACAGAGTGCTAGTTCAATTATTTCAGGCAAAGCACCAAGGCTGTGTTTGCATTATGACTCTGAAAGAAATTTTAAACAACTGTATACAGTGCTGGCTGACATTTACACTGCATCGGGAGCAGCCTATTTATGTATCCCATGTGTGTGTGGCAGTTGAGTTACATAGTGGAGTCAGCAATAGTCCACTGTGCATTGCTGGTATTTGTAACTCCAGCAGCCTGATTTGTTTTGTACACACACCCTGCGTATAATGTTTTTGTAATGATTTTAGAGAAATTACAAACATGATGGATAGCATTAGATAACACTGTCAACACAGTCAAAGCAAAACTAATGGAATGTCTGTAACACAAAAAAATGAGCCATACAAGGTGCAAGGAACAGGACTTAAAATGTAAATTATCTGTTTTTAGCAATTTGTCTGTCATCAAACTTCAACAACAAATATGGCTTAAGAAAATGGAAAACACAAACAAGATTAGTTTGTCTTCTAATTTGATATGGACTTGCTAATCTTTTTATTCGACAACTATGTTGATACTTAACAAATAAGAAATATACTGATTGACAGCACTGGCATTCATTTTTCCGTCAAAATACCAAATATTTGTCCTTGCTGCTAAGTTTCCACTAATTATTCAACTTATTATGGTTTCTTTCTCAGAATTCGCAAAATTTGGAGGTGGTTAAAAAACATAATACTAAAGTCAAAATAAAGCAACCGATGTAGCCATTACTTTACACCTAAAAGCAACCGTTTTATTATAAATACTTAATTTCTGGAGGACCAGACTCGCAAGACAGATTTTTATAGGTTCATATTGTATAAGGTTATATGGTCATAATGTTTTGGCCTTTTTTGCAGGGAGGTCTGCAGGGTTAGTAAGTCCAAAGATCATAACAAAGGAAGTTATGCTATCTCAGTGAGCTACCAAAAACAGCCTTTTGTGTAGTCCAGCCTTTTATTTCTTTCCTGTCTGCCACCATATGTAGTACATGCCTGCCCAGTTAAAAAATGAACTGTTGATTCAAACTCTGGTATTTCTGATCTCTGAGCACTCAGAGAGACAGACCGGATGTTTAGAATTCCCAACAGAATTAGAGAAATTAGCATGGATATACCAGCTATGCATCAACACCATCCAGTGTCACCTACTGCATGAGGATAACTTCAAAAAAGTCTGCCAAAGCTTTGTATTTCAAACTCTTGCTAAATATTTACCTTAAAAAATTCTCACATGACAATTGCAAAGTAAGGTTGGTCAAAAAAAAAAAAAAAAAAAAAAGATGGCTCCCACAAATTCAGACATCCAGTCAGCTTTTAATGTAGTGACTTTTTTTAAAGGTATACAGTATTTAATCATCTCGTTGTTCTCCGTAAGCCCTGAAAGATTACAACACTTCCAGCTTTTTCATACATATGAGCCCATATTTGATTTGAAAATGTAAATGATCTGTTAAATACTAATTAAATTCACATGACTCTAGTACCCATGAAACCAATGCGTACAATAATAATTTGCATTAAATAAAATTATCTCCCCATACAGCTTCACTCATTTTTCATTATGACTGAGAGAGGATTTAGATTTTTTTTTTTTTTCTCACAAGAAAAGTTCTGGTTTATTGTTACCCTGGAGGTTAAGAGGAGCCTGGGACATCTTTGCAACATCTTCATAATTATCTTTATAGTCATGTGTAACAACATTCAGTTCAAGTTTTCAGAAGCATATGGTGAAATTTGGGTATAAAATGTGTCTCTATAAGCTAGAAGATTATGGCAGTGACTTGTGTATTTAGAATTTGTGGAGAACAGCACAGTTAGTAACCTGAGTAATTGCTTTCACTAGTGGACTAAATTACAAAATCATACTGTGACCACTTCCTCATGAAAGATAAATCATTGAAAATAAGGAACTCCAAGTGCTTATTTCAGTATGCCACACTCCTGTTATTCACAGAACTATACTAGAATGTGCATTTGTTTTCTAGAAACTCTTTGTTCGTGTGGAAATTAGAGGGAAATGTAGCTTGGAAGATTTTAGTGTCAATATTCACAAGTTCACAGTCTAGAAGCTCACATGAAAGCACATGACTGAAAACACACTAACACTGAGACAAATCAGCAGCTCTCTCCCTCTCATCCTGTAGCCTCCATTGTAGCCCAGAAGTGGTGGTGTCAGATGCAGCCATGTATGGAAGGCGAGGAGTGCAAGGTTCTGCCAGACCTCACGGGATGGAGCTGCAGCACAGGCAACAAAGTCAAGACCACAAAGGTTGATGAGCATACCGACTTTCTTATGCACACTCTCATCCCTTTAACACAAACATGCATGCACACGTGGCCTGACCCACCACAGACAGACATGCCGGTGTATATTCCTCTTCTCTCTCACAGTGTTCTGTCTTAATTATCTCTACTGTATAGCCTACTTCTTTAACTTTTCTTCCAACATGTTTTTTTATGTGTTTTCCTCTTTACCCTCTCCATCTTGGATCTGACATCAAACATTCTTTGTAGGAAAATAAGGCCAACAGGAACAAGGCAAATAACAAACACACACACACTTACTGAACATGAATATCACAATTCCCATCACTCTCACTTGCCTCGTTTCCCTGCGCCTCTCTGGCATGCCATCTGACTCGATGCAAAAAGAACTCGTCACATTGGATACACCAGAGTGGTAAATGTCCTCAAATAATTGTTATGCTCCGATTCTTCCATAACACAGTTTGTGCAGTATGTGATAACTCTTTGCCCTGAATTTCTCTGTCTCTGTCTAAGTTTCTGTGTGTTACATGCTGTATCTCTCTGCTCAACCTCCATCCCCACCTGTTGGCTTCTCTTCAGTGGCTTGACCTGAGCCATATATTTAGCTGTCTGTCATACAAATTTGTGCAATACTCACCTTCTGTCACAGTGTGCTTCTCTTTCTATCCTCCATCCTTCTCTCTGCTTTCTCACCTTCCATTATTCATGGCAAGGTGCAGACCTTTGTTTTCTGCCTTAATAATTGATTGAAGGCGTGGCCAGAGGGGAGCATCAGGAGTGCATCTCCCTGAGTAAAGCAAAGTGATGAGGAGGGCTTAAGACACTTATGCTGCTCTTTCTTTCTGACTCAGACTTTCTCTAAAACACTCTAAGATAGTCTTCTGTAAGCTGGGCTGATTAAGGATGCCATCCATATGTTTTCTTCTCCTCAACCTCTCACCTAGTAAAGTGGATCGTGCCCCCGCAAGCCATTCTTCCTCCTCAACAACCCCTCCTTTTATTTTCATCCTGAAATACCTTCCTGCTGCATCTGCCCAAGCTCAAATGTAATACTGCTCATAAGTATGCCAGAAGTGAACTTTTCCAGATGAACCCCATCAGAGATATATAGACAAATGGAAAAGGAATGATCATAATTTCAGAGGGAGGCGCATAAGCATTGATCAGATATGGGATTGATGTATTTTCTAAGTAGATGAATGTCGATTGGAAGTTGCTTCTCAGATATGATCTCATGTATTTAGTTTTATCAGCCCCCAAAGTGTGTATTTATAATTTCCTGCTAAAGATCAAAGCTAACCAGTTTCCAGCCAGGCATCATTTTATCATTGACTCTGTCATAGTTTAAAAGAGCACAAATATTTGCTGTCTCTTGCATTGAGGTCTTTGATCAATGATCTGTGTGTGCTTGTGTGTCTGTTTTCTGTTTGTGTCTACATCATTTGAGAGTGTACGCTGGTGTATTTGCCCGATGATAAAAAAGAGTGATTTTTTTTCTTTTTCTTTTTTTGTCTCTCCTCTGCTGTTGAACGTCGAGGTCAAGATGCACAGACATCCAGATCAATAGCATCGAACATTCTTTTATAGTCCCATTAAGACCTGCTCGTAAATTGAAATTGACGATGGAGCAAGAGAGAGAAAGAGAATTAGAGTGGAGGAGCTGCAAAAAAAGATGAAAGAGGCAGGTGGAAATGGATGAGAGAGAAACATAACCTGGAAAGTGGAGAGGAAAAGAGATAAAAGAATTTTTAGAAGATACTCAACAATTAGCTTATTGAAACTGGTTTGCTGACAATAAACATGTAAAACACAAAGAGAGAATCTGGAACTCTCTTTCTTTCTTATTTCTGTCCCTGGCTGAAAGCAGAAGAAAGGAGGAGAGAAGGAGGGCAGAGGGAGGAGAGAGGGAGGGGACACGGGACAGCTCGATCAATGCCAAATAATATCATATGGATGAGCAGATAGACACAGCCACAGTGCCAAGCCTCCCAGCTGTCCTAAACTGCAAGGAAAGTGTGTATGAATGCACAAAGAGTCACATTAACAGACAACTGATAAGGTTTAAGTGTTGTATGTATGCTTCAATGTGTGAATGTAACTAGAAATTTATTAATTGTGCATCTGCCTTAAACTCTTATATCTTATTCTGTAACAAACAGGGCAGTGATACACAACAAGGTGCATCCTACCTTCAGTGGAATGTCTGAAAGGGGCCTTTCTATTATTACCACAATAAAAAAATAAAACTTTGTTGACACAAGAGATAAATTTCAGCGTTGAAGAAGCATCTTCCTCTGTGACTGTAGTGGAACAACATACACAACCAAGTTCAGGATTGGCAATAAAAAGTTCCTCCTGGGAAGACAAAAGCATCAGCAGTGCTGAGATTCATTTTCTTAGATTAGCTGTTGGTTAGCTGTAGTTAGCCGGTAGCCAAACTCATTGCTGGTGTGCTTCATCATTGGAGATCAATCCAATCCAACTTTATTTGTTACCACTTTAAAAAAAAACAACTGCAAGAGGATCAAATAGATGTACAAAATTGCAATAAAAAGCACATTTAATATAAGACATCAGAAATAAGTTGCCTAACACAGAATGAAGAATGTTCTTATTTTTAGAACACTCAGGGGAAAAAAGTTGGTGAAGAAAATAGTGTTTCCAGAGCAGTGATGTTATTACTCTTCAGACCTTTGTGAGACAAAACTGGAAGAAGTAATGCAACAGAAAAATTATGTTTAGCCTAAAAATCTCAAATGCAGCATTGATTCATATTGACTTTAATTTCATCCTCTTAATTTTATTTTTCTTTCACTTTTTAATCATTTTAAGAGGTGATGTTCAATTAGCATGACGAATATTTTATATTAATGAAGCTTAACACATTGTTTTAGCAAATTCTAAGATCCAAATACAAAGAAAAACTGCAAATAACTTTACAGTATTTGCACAAGTATCAGAAAAGAAAATCATTTGACATCTGCCGCATAGCCATGTCCACAGGCTTTAATGTAGGAAGCTAATGCTTTTTTAATACAATAAGAAGAAAATGTGCTGTTTATGCAATTTAAAACAGCCAGTAGAAATGAAACTTGAGCACCTCTTATAGTCTTTGTAAAGCGAGACTTTACCTCAGCGTGTCCTCTAACTGGGCACAGAAACCGCCACCTACAGGCATGTTCTATCATGCAAGGGGATGAGCACCTAAAGGGACTTTGACTTTGCATCTTAAAGTAGAACAGGCACAGAAAAACAATAGTGCATGTGCATATTGAACTGGCTTGACAACAAACGCCTGCAGACTCTTTGATCAAGCACAGGAGTGGATGCCCGAAGGCAATGGGACATGGGCCCAGGAAGGGTAGCCTGAAGCCATCAAGAGCAGATACAGTATAGTTTCAGCTGCCAGCTTAGAGGAAACACTGCTCTGAGCGCTCACAGAGATGAATGGCATTTACACTTGGTTAGTTGGTTCCTGGTTAGTTCGTTAAGCAAAAGAGAAAGTCACTCAAGAAGAAAGCGCCAAGGGAGCTTGTGTGGAGGTTAAGAGAGGAGACCACTGGGTAATTCAGAGAAAGATATAGAGGTCTCAGAGGATCTGGTCTAGTAAATTCTCCAATACTGGCAGTTATACAGAAGTGTGCATCTGTTTGTCTCCAAATAGCTTTGAATAAACCAAATAACAGTGTAAAGGCAAATAAAATGGCAATTTGGGCAAATGAGATAAAGAGACAATGTGATTAGGGTGGCCACCTCAAGAAATAGACATAGTGACATGGCAGGGGGCCAGGCGATGAGGTGAGGTACTGTGGGCTGGCTGCCATGACTCTAGCTGTGTCTTGTTTAGTTTCCTGCCAGAAGAGTCAGACTGTGTAAACAAAGTTGTCAGTGCTCCGCCAATAAGGTTCCCTGCCTATTATTTTCAAATAGTAGCCAACATAATGGTAGCACAACAATGCATAATTTAAACTATGTCATTGACATTATGCCAACTTTGGCTCTGCACTCTGAGTGGGGGTGGGGGTTTGACTACATTTCTTCTTTATGGGTTTTCACTACATTTTTCTTTTCCTGTTCCAGGTGACCCGATAGTCCCGCCCATCTCAAGACAAGTAGTAGAGAGCTGTGGGGAAAATATTTACGCAGCACAATGGACCTATCCACTTGTGAGAACATGCACTCAGATGGATCTCTTCAAGGAACCAATATTTGTTTGATTTTTCCAAGGATAACCAAGAACTGATGGCTGAGGAGACAGGACTCCAACACTGCTTGCCATCACCTTAAACTGACTTTTTTGGGTCTTTTGTTGCGGAGGACTACATCACCCACAATCCTTTAAAGCTACTACAAACATGAAAGCAAACTATGACCTTAACAGCACTTCATTAGAAGACAGGAAAAATAACTTCTTTAAAAAAAAAACAACAAAAAAACTACTTATATTCCATCTTTTTTTCTGGCTGAGTTGTGTTCTATATGTATTCCGGGAGTAAAGAAGTTCCTGATTTTTCTTTTCTTACCTTTTTTTTTTTTTAATTCCTGTATTGCAAGCACCACTACAAAAAAGGAAGTTGATCCAGGATGCTCACCCCATGTAGTCTGGGTGACATTCAAATTTACCTGTGCCACATATAATCCCCCTTAATGCTGTCAAAATGTTTGTTAGATCTGAAACTGAAGCTATTATTTCTTTTTTTCTTTTTTAAAGACTTCACCTCTATGAGAATATTTTTCCGTGAACAGTTTGTGGCTTACCACATGCCATTTTTAAAAAAAGTGCAGAGACGGTTTGCGAGTCTTCTTTTTGCTTTTGTTTTTTGACAAAGGACAAAATTCTTTCAGGGGTGGCGTTAGACTAATACCAAGTAGATGTTATGGTATATTGAAACATGTAAACGTGTAAAACAAAAAAAAGATATTCCATGGAATTGAGGGGACTAAAAGTAAACTGATGCTCTAATGATTTTAATATCTGTGTTTTTAAAACGCCTGTTAACCGCTATTGAGTACACGTGTCAGTATTATATGAAATGAATAAAACCTTTGAAAAGAAAAGAGGAGTCTCTGTAGTTTACTTCAGCCCCAGACATAACCAAAGCAATGAAATTGCTTCACAATAAATGCATTGTTGAAAACATCAGTGTGATTTAATTTCCCCAGAAACTCTGGAGTAACAGGGAACTCAAAACCACAAATTTGTAACCACTGCTGTTTATTCTACTGGCTCCAAGAGATGTCATCGGAAACTGGTAATTACTTTGCTGTAAACTTTATACATTCATTTCATGATGTTGTTTTTCCCCTGCATGCTAGTAGATCTAAACAAATGTTTTGTTTGTGATAGAGAAGCTGAAACTCCTATTTTCCTCCAGGGTTATGTGTGTTGTGTGACTGACAACTCATTAATCAGCTGCTTATTGTCATTTTTGTTGGCCTTTGTTTAGTGATAGAAAATGTTTTTTGTTTGTTTGTTTGTTTGTTTTTTCCCCACAGAATTTCCAATCAGGTGAGGAAGGAAAATAATATTTGCATGCAACATGAATAAGCCCAAACTTGGAAGACTGGGCTGGTGTGCATGTTTGACTGCAAGACTGTAACTGTAACTGTATGTTGTTTTTTTTTTGGCTTTTATTGTTTTACTTTATAATTAACAATAATTTTATACACTCAGATGTTTTTTTTTTCTTCTTGTTTAACAGTTCACATCCAACATTATTGTAAGTAGAATGATCTGGCTGCTGTGTTGTGCCAAACAAACTGACTTTGCCAAAGGGGAACTTTATGGATATATATAAGTAATTACATTGCTAAATTACATGTTAATGCTGGACCTGACAGGGGTGGAGAGAGGAGAAAACAGAAGGAAAAAATGAAGAGAAGAAAAAGAAATAAGATATAAAAGACAGGAAACATCAGATTAACAAGAAAACAACAAAAGAAAACAAGCAGAGAATCATCAGGAGCACCCATGGGAAGACAAACAGATAAACATTAACAACATGTCATATCTTCCACTATATATATATATATATATATATATATATATATATATATACTCTTCTACTAAAGATTCGATAAGAAACACATAAGCATGCCCACTACATACTTTACATTGCAACATCATTTTCTTTGCTCAGTTTTACTTTGGTAAGAGAACTGTGAAATACAAGCTTATACAAAGTTATAGTACACGCATTACCAAAACAAGATGGTGTCACGTTTATTTATTGCAGTGTTGATGTCTCACAAGAACTGTGACTGAACAGAATCACTTCTAACATCGTAGATTTACAGCCAAGTAAAAGAGAACAGTTATTTGATGTTTAATTTGTAAAGGTAAGTTGCTTTTATATTTGTGCCTGACTGATAACATCAGCAAGACCAATGATATCAGACTTTTTGAGCTTTTTAAAACAGTAACAGTAAAGTGAGATTAAAAATACAAAAAAGTGGACCCTGAGTACTTTTCATTAGGGGCGTTTTTAAAGCTTGCTGTATATAGTTCACAATTTCACCATATCTTTGCCAATTTCTCTTGTCTCCAAAATGTTTACTTGCATGAGTCAAATGTGCACATTCCCCTTTTAAGTTCTTTTTTTTTTTTTTTCCTTAAAGGTATATTTTTTTTCCATAAGTGGTGTACTCCTCTTTAAGTTTGTGTTAATATGAAATAATTCTAACTGAAGTCCAAAATGATTATTTGGTTCATGGGTTTATTCTATCCCTGATGTCAGTAGCCGCCTTCCAAATCAAGGCTGATTTCTTGGAGCTGTCACATATAACCAAATAGATAGTAGAAAAAAAAGCTTCTTGTAGCTTTGAGACCAGAAATAAGACATCTTTGTTCTTCCACTTGGTCAGATGGCATTAAATAAATATGATCCTTTGTCAAAACACATTTCCTCACATCCAGTGCACAAAAAAAACTGATGCAAATGACAACACAAAACCATCACAACAACAATGGTTGTCCACTGACTGTTGACTGGAACATGACTGCTACCTACTATGATGCTCTCAATGAAATACACCATGCAATGTACTGCTTACCTGCGCTCTAATCACGTTGCATTTAAGCATGATTTTGCTTCCTCTTTTATTTATGATGAAATATTTAGTGAAATTAATTTAATAATGTCTAGCAGCATATAAAGAAATGGCCATATAACTCAGGGGGTCCTGTATGTATTACAGTAAAGTGGGTTGTCTGTAGATTTAAATATAGAAAGAGCTCAAAGAAAGTACAGTATCCTGTGGAAAGATGCGGTCTAAACAGGGTGTGTACTGCACTGCAAGCAGTGGCTTAAGATATATGCTGATGTTGCGCAGAAGTTTGCCTCTTCTGCAAACCAAATGATGGAGATGAACCAGGATGGCTCTGTCAAAGAAATTTTAAAACAAAATGCTGGATTTAAGGACTTCTTTTTCTGAGACAAACATACATGCATGCACACACACAGTCTGTGTTGTGTGGTTTAAAAGCTCCCTTTCTCTAAAACTCGTCTCTGATTTGGCTAATCTCCCAGTGGATCCTCTAAGGGGCCACAGTCTTCCACTGAGCCTTAGCCTCTGTGTGTGTGTGTCCATGGCCTAGGCTCTCTGTGAGCTTCAACGCATCGTTAGTGCATGTCATTAAAAGATTAGAGAGAATAAACCTCACAGATTCTCACACATACACATGCGAGGAGAAAAAGCAGTCGTGAGCATTCAACAGACTGCTTTAATTACAGGGTAAAATGCGTAAAGGGGTTTTGACATCAGAGTATGACAGCTTCAGTTTTGGAGCATTCCTGTTAACTGTTCGCGAGGTGTTTCTCAAACTGCGTGTGAATCCAATTTTGAGTTACCCATGTGAGTCTTGTTTAATTCTTCCAAAGCACCTTTAACACCACCCCACCCTCACTACAGTGTGTAGTTACACAAATCATTTACCACTGCTGCTGAAGCGAGGTATCAGGTGCAGCTCTTGCTGCCTCCTCATAGCCATCCGACGACTGTGATCATCGTCACTGCTGCAAAGCACAAATCTCGTCATCTGTGACTATCCTCTGAAAATCCAGATGATGCTGAGATTACTCAGTGTGCTTTCTGGTTATAGCAGTGGTGATGAAATGGTCACTGCTACAACAGATGCCGGAGCAGATGCTACAGCCGGTCAAACTATGAGATAAGCTATCCTGTTCGGATACATCAGCGGAAGGATGATGATTACAGGAAGGTGATGCAGCCAGGGCTCAATGACATTCACAAACATGCTGAAATATGCCCACATGTTCTATGACTACCATAATAACCAGCTTACTAAGATTGTTTTGATTTTCATTACTTGATCCTTTATGCAGACTGAGTGCTGAAACAGATTTTTAAAGATTGACCAGCTATAAAGGCAAGACAGAAACGGAGGTTTATCTAAAGGAAGAAGAACTAAAAGTTTTCCCAGATAGGTGGTTAACAGCTAGAAGCATGCACATGACATTAGTAGGTGTTGGCTTTATTTCAGAGGAAGAGCTGGAATTAAGCAGCAGTCATTGCACGATGCTTTGATTTGAGCTTCTTTTTAAACTGAAATAGTGTAACATTGTCATAGAGAAACTGAATGGTAGCTGTGATTTATGGTTCCATTCCTTTTTTTTCTCACATTTTGTGTTCTTGTATTCAGAATAGTAATGTTTATTCTTTTTTTATTTGTCTTGTATTTTCCTCCTCTTGTGTTGAACCTAGCAGATTAATGGAAACAGGTGTGGATGATTGCTGGCTAAATTACACTGGAGGAGAAAGAGGCCAAAATCAGATTGGTGTGAGGCAGCCAGGGAGCCCCTGGTATGTGTTCTGCCCCTATCCTGCCATTTTGTTAGTTATTGTTGTAATATTCTTGTGGTTTTGTCTGTGTTTCTGTGTGGAGTTGCACAGTGTTGGTTTCTAGATCCCTGTATTTGGTCTCCTGTGGCTGCAGCAAGTGGCCTGTTCTGGAAATAATAGTGTGCTGGCTGGAAGGTGCTGGCTCAGGGTTTGATCACCAAGTTCACACAAGGAGTGCTAGCCAAAGCACTTCTTGAGGCCATTCAGAGTATGGATCAAATAAAGAACTAAGGCTGATGGGATGTTTCTTTTTTACCTTATTTATACATATGTGTGTGGTTTCTTAAGGAACAATACAAAACACAGCTTAGGTCAGGGTAAATGAACATAGCTGTACACCACCATCATCAGTCGCATCAATCACCTGTAAAACAAACAGAAGTATCTGATTTAAGATCAGCTCTTATTTAATAATAAGAGCAGCTGGAGGAGTTTTCCTGCTCCAGGGTACTAAGATGTTAATGTCAGGAAACACGGACAGATGGACAATCAGTCGTCTCGTTATTGTCATTTCTGAGGCGTATTACTGGTTAAAATGGACATCTTGCATTCAGCTTCCATCTCTTAACGATCTTAAACTAGCTTGCTAGCGAGCTAGCTGCACACTCCAAGCTTTTTTCCTGTCTCCCCTGAAACAACAATGCGGATGTGTGCAGGAGAGTTTTCTAGATAGGTGCAGGAGTTAGCTGTCTGTCTGCTGTGACAGAAGCTAAACTACGAAGAAAATCACATGTAGACACTTTAAGCGGTGCAGTGTCACTTTATACTCAATGTTTGCAATATAGATATTTTATATATCAGACGTAAAACTTCTTGGGATACATCAAGTATATCCGATATATTGCCTAGCCCTACTTCTGGTAGTGCAGTAGCGTAAGCTTTGCACTTTAGGTGATTAAAAATACACTACTACAGTGCATTTTAGTGCAGCAATAACACTCTCCGAACTGTACTGAAACTGGATAATGTACATACAAGCATGACTTGATACAGTATGAAAAGCTGAACATTTACACCTGAGGTGCTGATACAGGTGAGGTAGGTGGCTATTTATCAGGCACAGGGCCGATGTGGCCAGTAATTAACACATTTAAGCTTTGAACTCTTGTCTTCAGCAACTAACAGGAAATTTTCATCGGCACGTCATCACAAATATGTACCTTAGTTGTACTCAGTTGTTATTCACCAACAAATTAATTTTGTGGAGCTTGTGTCCTGCAACGACTGTAGCCCACCCATAGACAGCAAACACAAATATCTTCTAGATGACATCACTCACTATGGAGCTTGGGAAACTACGTCATCCTGCGGTGCATTGTAGGACATGGCCGCCTGATAAGAAACTGGAACCAGATGATCTGAGGGTTTTGGTAGATTCATAATGGGTCAAGAGGTTGCTGATGTATTTTGTTCCTAAACCATTCAGAGCTTTATAGACCAGCAGCAAAACTTTAAAGTCTATTCTCTGACGAACAGGCAGCCAGTGTAAAGACCTCAGAGCTGGTCCACTTTCTTGGTTTTAGTGAGGACTTGAGCAGCAGAGTTCTGAATAAGCTGCAGGTTCCTAATTGATGTTTTAGGTAGACCTGTGAAGACACTGTTACATTAATCAAGACGGCTAAAGAAGAAAGCATGGACTAGTTTTTCCAAGTCTTGCTGAGACATGAGATCTTTTACTCTTGATATATTCTTAAGGTGATAGTAGACTGACTTTGTGATTCCCTTAATGTGTTTCTCAAAGTTAAGGTCTGAGTCCATCAATACACCCAGATTCCTGGACTGGTTGGTGGTTTTTAGTTGTATAGACTGAAGCGCTGTGGTGACACTTAATCTTTTCTCTTTGGCTCCAAAAACCATCACCTCAGTTTTGTTTTTGTTTGACTGGAGAAAGTTCAGACACATCCAGTCATTAATCTCTTCAATGCATTTCCCAAGAGCATTTACAGGGCCTTGATCTCCTGGTGACATTGTAATATATATCTGTGTGTCATCTGCGTAGCTATTGTAACTAAATTTTCTTTATCTGTGCCAGTGGGAGCATATAGATGTTAAACTGAAGAGGCCCCAGGATGGAACCTTGGAGAAGTCCACATGTAATTGTCAAAATGGGACTTTGTTTTCTTTAGCTAATTATTGATCAGTTTTGGGGTTTTGTTTTTTGCATGAGTTTGGCTATTGTGTGGATTTTTATACTGGATTTTATATTTTACTTGCTGTGTTACTAATTGCATGAGAGACACCTGGACATGATTGAGACAGCTGATTTAAGTTAAGTCCCCACGCCCCCTGGCTCTGGATTGGACAATGGGTAATAAGGAGCCTCTCTTAAGAACTGAGGGAGGATGAGCAAGGGAGGGCAAGCAGCAGATCAAGTGGTGCAGAAGTGAAGGAGGACTTAACAGAGACAAAGCTGCAGTACAGGTGGGACTGAAGGAGTCAGAGGAAGCTGCACTGGCTGCAGGCAGAGGACCAGAGAAGCTGCAGGATTGGCCCAGGCTTTGAGGAGACTACTGCAACGCCTGCTACCAGCTAAGTAAAGGAAAGTGGAAGAGCTTGTGGATACCATAGGTGTGCAACCTCTTTCTTCCTCCCAGAAAACTGCATCAGTCGAGTTACGCTTTCTTCTCCCCTTCCCACAGCGGCTTGTCGAGGATATCCAGCCAACAGGGTGATGACCACAGACCCAGGCCAGCTGGTCGAACTGGATTGTCTCCACTGAGGAACATTAGGAGCACGCTGGGACATTTTCTGGATGCTTGCTAGTTTTAGATCAAGGACAGTTTTTTTTTTTTTTTTTTTTAGTATTTTGGTTCCCTGCCTCCACTTCTTTGGAATTGGTTTTCTTTTTAAAGAGAAACAATTTTATTGTTAATAAAATTGTAAACCCCGCTCTGTGTACTCCTTCTTCGGCAGTGGAAATCTTTTTTGCTGGTATTTAGAAGAACCCTCACACTATTGTGTGACATAATTCTTGTCTGCTCAGATGTAAAATTACCTATTGAGACAAAGTACTTTCTATTCTCTAAATAGGATTTAAACTAGAGTAGTGCAGTGCCAGAGATGCTCACCCAGTTTTGCAGTCGTTTAAGTAATATATTGTGGTCGACTGTATCAAATGCAGCACTGAGGTCCAGTAAGACTAAGACTGACATTTTTCCATCGTCTGTATTCAAACATATTTCATTAATGACTTTGGTCAGAGCAGTCTCAGTGCTGTGGTGCTGTCTAAAACCTGACTGGGAGACATCTAGCAGTTTTGTGTTAAAAAGTCATTTAGTTGATGAAAAACGACTTTTTCCAATGATCTTACTTATAAAAGGAAGATTTGAGATCGGTCTGTAGTTGCTCATTTGTGTCTTGTCTAGACTGTCTCTTTTTAGTAGAGGCTTGATTACAGCTGTTTTTAGAAGTTCTGGGACGACACCCGAAATTAAAGATAAGTTAACAATCTGTAACAGATCTGGCCCCAGAGTTCTTAAGACCTATTTGAAAAGGCCTGTGGGCAGGATGTCCAAGCAGCAAGAGGAGGAGTTCAGCTCACATATGATATTGCCTAGATCTTTGCTGCTAATGGGATTAAATTGTGTCATGGTGTTTAAACTGGTTTTCAATGGACACAGTGTATTTCCGGAACCTGTTGCTGCTGATGAAATAACTGTTTGTCTGATATTCTGGATTTTTTCTGTGAAGAATCTGGCAAACTCATTGCAGGCCTTGGTGGAACAAAGTTTAGGTGATACTGACACAGGAGGATTTGTTAATCTGTTGACAATAGCGAATAAGACCTGAGCATTATGATAGTTTTTGCTAATAACGTCAGAGAAATATGACTTTCTTGCATTCCTCAGTTGTAGATTATAAGAGTGAAGTTTCTCTTTATACATGTCATATTGAACCTATAGATTTGTTTTTCTCCATCTGAGATCAGCTTTCTGACACTCTCTTTTTTCATTTTTCACCAGTGTGGAATTTCTCCATGGAGACCTTTTCTTCCCAGAGACAACTTTCACCTTAATAGGAGCAACAGCATCCATAATACATAACATTTTAGCATCAAAACTAGTGACAAGCTCATTGGCTGAACCCCCCGATAGGGCAGGTGTTGAAGAGAAGTCCTGGTTAAACATCCCAGTCGTGTTTTCAGCTATGCACCATTTTGTGATCACCTCTATTGAGACATTTGTGTGAACAGGAATCGTACTCTCAAAGAAAACACAGTAATGATCAGACAGGCCCACATCACATACAGTAATTTTAGAAAAGTTCAAACCCTTCGAGATCAGTAAATCTAGAGTGTGTCCTTTAGTGTGTGTGGCCCCTGTTATATGCTGAGTCAGCCTAAAGTTGTCCAGACTGTTACTCAGGTCTTTAGTCCCCTTATCCTTAGGGTTGTCTACATGGATGTTAAAATCACCAACAATAATTACACAGTCAAAGTCTACACATATTAAAGCCAGCAGTTCACTAAACTCATCATGAAATGATGCGCAGTACCCTGGTGGGCGGTATATATCCAGAAACATTGATCTATTTTTAGCTTTTAGCTGAAGAGCCACATATTCAAAATAAGTAAAATTTCCAAAAGATAAATGCTTACATTGAAAGGATTCATTAAATAAAACTGCAACGCCCCCCTCCTCTCCTGTTCAGTCTGACCTCACTGATAAAACTAAAGTTGGGAGGGGCTGACTCTATAAGAGCAGCTGCGTTGTTATCTTGGTTTAACCAAGTTTCTGTTAAAAACATAAAATCAAGGCTGTGTTCAGTGATAAGATCATTAATTAAAAATGTTTTCCCTGTTAATGACCTAACATTTAATAAAGCCAACTAAATGGGTTTGGAATTGTTTACCCTATGTTTGTGGGCACGCTGTGGCTCACAGGGTATGTTAACACTACTCGGTAACCTTTTAGAAAGTAGCTCTCTGTGTTCTGACCGAGTAATTTTTCTCCTTCTGTTGTACAGTACAGTACAGTACAGTACAGATATTTTTTAACCTTCTAATAAACAGGGATCCAGCTTGTCCTGGGAAAAATTTTGACTGCCGTTATCCACGCAGCCTGGACCCTCTACACATCATACATTTGAATAATGATAAAATATGTGACCTCCAATGGTTGTAAGAACAGCTGTTTGTCAAGTGTAAAAATGTATTTTGGCTTTCATTCTAACGTAAACCAAACAGTTTTGATTTTCAGTCCTAACCAGGTGATATATTTTCCTAAAACCAACCAGAAAGTGACAGAGTTTTAGTGTAAAAGGTTATGTTTCTATGTAACCATGGTGACCAGCAAAATTTAATTAATCACAATGACAATCACATTGTAAAAACTGTGTTTTAGCCCTTACCATGATTTTTTTAATTTTTTTTTAAAATTCTATCCAAGTAATGTTATTGCGTAAACCCAACCAGGAAATAAAAGAAGTATTTTAGTAAACTCAATGAAAAATATTTATTTCATGGGCTGGTCTCAAACACAAGTCCCACAGTTGAAAGCAAATTAATCACTGAAAGCCCAGCATGTAGCCACACCATCTAATCCTTGTTCTTTTTACTCATGAAATCCTTGTGGCTTGAAAAACAAGATGTTTTCTGTTATATAGAAATGCTCATATTGCCTGTATTTCCTTCCCGCTGTGTATAGAAGCAATACTTTCGAGGATGCTTTTACATCCTAATATTTAACAGTATGAACAAACTATATGATGGTTGTTCAGATTAGAGTACTTGTAGAGAAGAACAGAAGGGTTGCACAAAGTCAATAAAAAATAAAACAAAAACAAAATTGTTTTAAAAGTATGAATCATACAGAGTGACTTGAGTGTGGGAATTGAATATAGAACTGGAAAAAAGAGAATACTGAGAATACTGCAAAAAAGTGTCTAAAACCAAGGTTAACAGAAAAATACCAGATTTCTTACTGTCATCAAATCAAATAATATTTATTTATTAAGCCCTTTTCATACAAACAGAAGCACAAAGTGCTTAATAAAATAAAAACAATTCATGCATTTTAAAAAAACAGGTTTTCACACACCCAAGTATATAACCTAATAACTTTAAACAGTTTTGTATGTAAAACCACACTTCATATAGCCTCTCTCTCTCACATGTACTCAAACACACACAACACACATGTCCCCCCTTATTTTGTACAAACATAAACTCTAAGCTCTGGATCCTATATTTAACTTAATATTAATATAGAAATAGAAATGGAAATAAACATCTGGCTTGATGCTGCTGTAAGGAAAAGCTAGTCCTGCCCATGACCACAAAGGCCATAGGGCTGCAGTGCAGGACCCCAGCCAAATAATTGAGCAGGGTGATCACTGCAGTAGACCGAGCAGTCAAAGTCCTTGGCATGAAAGATACCCCAGAGGAAAACATTGGAGTTAAAAAAAAAGTTACACATAAGACCAAATTAAAGCAACAGGTATAAAATGTACAAACAATGTGCTTTGGTAAAACAAAACAATAAAAACCAGCATAGCGAGAGCTACATAAATAAGTGATATTTAAAATATATAAGTGCATAATTACAAAATAAGTAAAAGATAAATCTGTAAAATGATAATATAATAACATTAATTAAAGGGTAAAAAAAAATCTGCTATATGTTTAGCTAAAAAGGTAGGCGAGCCTCTTTTTTTAAGAACAATGTCCCTGCAGCCCTGAGATTCTTGTTTAGGATGTTCCACTGATGAGGTCTACAGTTGAACAAGGCCTCGCCATAAGTTTTGGTTTTAACTTTGGGAATAATTAAAAGGCTAGAGGACCTTAGGCTCAGTGAAAGCTCATACTTTAAAAGCAGGTCAGATAAATAAGAAAGCCCCAAGACCATTAAGACATTACTACTTCAAGAATCTTAAAATCAATCCTGAAACGCATGAAGTTTTTATGTTGTTCTTGTCAAAGACATAAATGGTAGAAGCACATTACACATGGGTTTTTTTTTTTTTTTTTTTTTCGGTATTAACATTTCTGTATCAATAAATTTCAAAAAACTTTAGTCTGTTCCTAGAGTATTTTCACAACTGACACCTTTTACTGAAGTCATGAAATGAATGAATGTGTCAGACAAGCCAGGTTCCCTAACAACAATTATGTAATGCTTGAGTGATTTTTCATACAGAACTCCCAATAATTCATCATTATACCCAGTCTGTGCTGTGCAGGCATGCAGTTTAACTCTGCAAATCCTGAAACACAAAGAAGTGAGAGGATGATGAATAAAACGAGAAGGGAGAAGAAAGGAAAAAATGACATAGGAGGAGTCTTGTGATGCTAGAGCAAAGTGATGACCTACAAATATTGTGGTTTCTGTCTTGAGACGTGGAGAACAGAGCTGATTGAAGCAGGTTGCAGATGAGAAAGATCAGAGTGACATATAACTCAACTGAGTGTGTGTATGTGTATCTTTTTTGTGTGCAAGGTGGATACTGTGCAAGACTGAAAGAGTGTGTTGGACTGATAAGCGGCACTAGCCCAAGGGGTTCTTTACATGGCGGTCTCAGCCTTTTATTTTCCTCAAACACACTTCCTGCTATCCACACTCACACACACAAAGACAGATAACCCCCAACCCCAACTGTGTCATTCATGCTATGGCAAGCCTGAAAGGAGGTGTATGCCTCCATTTCTATTCTAGTCTTTCCTGAATAAGCAGTGAATATGAGTCACAGTGATTAAGGTTGCAGTGATGACTCACACAGATAAGATGACCTCTCATCTATACTTGCTGCATAAATTGTGTGTGTGCTTATCTGAATGTGTGGTCTTGATGTATTCATTACTATGACATCTACACTATAAGCAGCAGGCTGTTGACACATTCTTTCCATAGACACTAAAGCACAGCCCACGCTTTTTAATTTATTGTAGTCAAACTGAAGAGGGTGTCATCCGTCATTTTCGGGTGACAGGGACTTGCCACCTGTACTGTTCAACAGATGACTAAACCTCACCCACACCAACAGAGACCCCTCACTCTGGCTGATAAATGCTGATGAAATTTCCCCAAAATATCCATCGAAATTGTTTTAGGATAGTTTGGCCAAATCAGCTGTTCTGTAAAAACATGTATTATTTGATATGTCCATTCAAGTTGGTTTGCAACTCTTGCTGAAGTGGTTTGTCCAATAATATGAATGAGGTTTAATCTTTAAGACCTTTGGCTTGCTATATTGTCTTAAAACTGAATCCCAAGTTGCTCTGATGACAGTTTTACCAAGTGCAAATATGAGAAGCAGATTGTAAGGTGCTTTGCAGAACTTTTACGATTAAAAATGTGCTACACTGCACGCAAAGTTATTTGACAAATTGCATTCACCAGGATTCACTTTTAATATTGAATAATAAAAAGTACAATGCTGCAGGTCAATCCAAAATGTTAATATACCCCAAACTTTAATGTGTAACAAAGGAGAAGTTCATTTAATCTTTCTAAGAAGTATATATGAGTAGGCAGAATTTTTAATATGCAGAATTACCAGGCAACCACATTACAGAAATTATAGTATATCCCAGCTCACTCTATACCTGCTGAGTCTTAGTGATCTGGTCACTATGAATATAATCTGTACAAATCTTTAAATTGTTGTTTAATAAGGTGCATTGTCTTCCATCGCTGTAAAAATTGCACTTAGAAAGGGCCCCACGAGTTCATAGTAGTACATCAGTCTGCTGAGGAAGGCAGAGAAGATCATTGTGTGATTTTCTTTGAGAACTTTGTTGGCTTGCAAAGCACCAGAGTGTTTGGATGCATATGATAGGGCATTATTCTGCACAAACACCTTGATTCTAATGAAAGCTGTTGACTTCTGATTGAGATCGTAACTGACAGTAAGTTTGGGAGTTAATTTTCATCTTCAAGCTGAGGAGGTCCAACCAACTAATCTTTGATGCTAACAGCTCTTTGGGGTTAGTTTGGGTCCTGTGTTCATTTGTGATCCAACACAAGTTTCATCAATCTGCACCATTAAAACTCAACTTTTGAAACATATTCAGGGTTGATTTCGGCCCTATCTATATATATTGTGGTTCTTAAACAACTCAAGGGAAAAAAGAAAATGTTTTTGTAAGGACGGTGAGCTACAAATAAAGGTCTGCTGATATCGTTGTTTTCTTTTTAGACTGAGTGTTTGGAATAACTTACTAAATTCCCCGCTGGGTGTTGGCTGCTGTGGAAGCTAATGTAGTGAATTCTTATGTTACCACTATGGTGGGATTATAAGAAAAGGGGTAGTGGCCATGCTGTGAATCCAGGTGGAAGAGAAATATTTTTATTTTCTCTTGGGTAACTGTTTAATTATCCAATGAATCAATATCTTTAATATTTATGGCAGTATTTATCTCACCATTGCAAATCGCTTCATTTCTGTTTAAAAATTTTGCACTATTACGCTTTATAGCTCAGAAATGACTGAGATTAAATGTGAATGCTATTACAGAAAGCCATAAGCCTATGCATTAGGTAAACAAGGAAAAAGCTCTCTGATCTCTTTGAATTGTTAGGAGGGTGGAAAAGCAGAATATTGCAGGAAATTACTCATTTAATATTGGTAATTGTGAATATTCAAATCTGCTGTTAATCAGTCTGAAGGGAGATGCACAAAAAAAAATTCCCTGACTGCGATGAGATTTAGTGAGACAGAGAGGAGGGGTGTCAGTGTTGTGATGAATATTCAGTTGTTGACATTTAGTAGGGAGCACTGAGGATGTGAAGGCGGGATGATGCCAAGTTAGAGTAAGAGCATTACAGAACATGAAGAAGATAGGGGGATGAGAAGAAGTAGAGGCGATTAGGCGAGAGACAGGGATACCGATTGAGAGAGATATCTCTCTCTCACACACAGCAGGCACAGGGGAGTTGGTTTGGGTCGATTTTGAGAATGGAGACCATGAGTGTTGCAACTGTAATTAATGAGACTTGTTGTTGATGATTGCTATTGTCAGTTTGGTTTTTGCAGGCAGCTTGGTGACAGTCTAGAAACTAAATCTGGGTCATGTTGCCATATTCTACTCATTAAACCCATTCATCTCCCTTGCCGCGGCATCAGCTGTTTATTTAGCTATTGCAATGGTGCGGATGTTTTCTTCTCTTCACTTTAGAAGCTTTTCTCATATTCAGATACACATAACCATGAGTGAGAGACCATGAAGTTAAATTTGGACAGGGATAAGGGAAGAGAAGCAATAGACAGAAAGACAAAATAAATGAAGATGGAGAGAGAGAGAAAAGAAAGGAAGGAAACAAGGAAACTGTGTTTTTGTGATGTTGTTTACAGATGCTATTTATTAATTTAATGACCTCTTTTGCATAAGTACAGTCACATAGAGTTTGAGCTGGAAACTCATGAGAGTATCTTTTCTAAACTCAGGCTCAACTAAAGACAACCTCTGAGGTTGTCACAAAGAGATGGATTTGTCAGAGATTACAGCACTGCAATACTTCACAAAAATGTAGCCATTCAAAAGCACTGTTGCTTGCACAGATGGCTAAAATAAGAAAATAATGTAGATGTTTTTATTCTGTATTTTACTTATCCACAAATCTTATGAAATGATTTCATTATACAAAGTTTTTGCCTGTCAACAAATATTGTCTGTGTATCCGCAGTGTGATTGTTTGTGTTCCACTGTGTCGTAGAGTTTCACTGTAAAAACTACAAATAGTAAATATCATGCTGCTGCTCTCACTGGGTAACCTGTTTCACTGTAATGAAAAATATGATCACAATCATTTATTCAGAAAAATAGATTCAAAGATTAATTATAGGTTTCACCTTTTGCCTTCACAGAGTAGTTCCTACTTCATGCAGTATGTCAGAATTCCCTGCTCCTGCAGCACATTGATCTGTTTAAGCTGTTTAAACATAAATGTGTCGGCCCCAGGCCTTGGCCTCTGTGAATGTATTTAAGCGTCTGTGTTTGGTTGCGACCAGGTGATTGGCCGGCTGTCTGGTTCCCCTCAGCAAGGACCTGGCTGTGCCATCACCCGTCTACAATTAGCTCATTCATCTGCTGTCCACCTGGAGCTCCACTATTTAAACACACTTCTGACATTCATTCAGGACAGCTGTGATTGTTCAGAGCAGCTTGCCATTTGAAGTCTTTGGACTTGTGATTGTGTGTGAAAAGCCATAGGTGGCCTGATTTGGGTCTTTGTTCTTGTTATAATTTGGTTTTGTGAACGGACTTGGGTGTGATTGTTAAAATCAAGCACCGGTATAGCCTTTTTTTGGTATTGTTTGGATTTGAGTTTTTCCTTTTTCTTTTACTTTTAGTCCCTTTTAGTTGTATAATAAACCCCTTTACCTTTACAATATAATTTCTTGTCTTTAATGTTGCCACCCGTTTTCCCTTAGCAGAGCCAGGGTTGTAACAATGTATGTATGTATATCTTTATATATTTTTTAAGTTGTGATTTATAACTGAGGTATTAAGGAATTGTAGATCTGAAAAGAATTTTGCAGTATGTTTGTTCTAAAATTATCCGTGAAACTTAATTGTTTGCATTTAACCATTTACGTAAACATGGTGCTTCTAATCTGCCTTAAGGTTTTCGCTTTTGTTTTTTGTGTTTTTAAGGGTTTAATAATTGATCTTGGCTTTCTTATTTTTTCCAGAAAACAGTGATATTGAATTGTTAGTAACTGAAACCTTAACAGTAATTTATTTAGGGTAAAATTTCCCTTTTGACAGTTGCATATATATTTCAAAGTGAGAGTGGGAAACTTGACCCAGTCTTCACCCTCTATGGCATGGTGTTGCCCTCAGACAACAAACCACATATCTGGTCCTCACACTGCCCCTTTAAGTTTTTTGAGGAGGTAAAAAAATAAAATATCACTAGACATGTCTGTGTCCAATAAAAAGTGGGGTTGAAGTGCATGTGACCTATTAGCTGGGAGTGGAGCAGTCCTTTCAGAGAGCAGAGTCACATGGTGCACACTGCTACCATTCAGCAAGATGCACATCACTTTTCAACAAGTTTATATTTGTGGTAGATTTAAATAAAAATATGCTCATGTGCTTGAACATGTAAAGAAGTGTTTTTGATCATTTTAAAACTTATTTTGTTATTACTTGTATATTAAAATTTAGTTTTTTGTTCGTTGCCTCAGGACAACACTGTGGAGTTAGAGCACTTTGTATAGATGCCATTCTACAGTGAATATGAGCTAATTAGTAATTAGTAGCAAAATAATGACCAAAGTGATTTTTTTTTTTTTTACTTTACCACTGAAACACATACAGGAGGGTGGACTTAAAAACCTTTTGGGAGTGGAAGGTTCATGATTGAGGAGTTTGGCAGAGAATATAATTTTGATTATGTGTAAGCGTGTCCATCATGGCTGCATCAGATGTTTTGCCTTTTTAATCTTGTTTGTGCATGTCTTCAGAAATCTGTGCTGTTTCCACAACTTCCATCATGAAAGCAACTAGTAGAGTTGACAGCAGTAATAATTATAGAAACTCTTGGATGCAAGGTCAAAAAAACAAGAATTTTGTTGGCCTACAACTCATTCCCTCCGACAGTTAGCAAGTCGTAGAACAAGTCGTACAAACGTGGTACCTTCAAAGGCACTGCTGTTGACAAGAATTGTACCTGTGTGGGCCATCTTTACCCTCATTTAGCTATACTGGTCTAAATATATAAACTTATAAATTATTGTTATTTAAATTATTGTATATAAATTATTGTACCATTGATCATCATTGAGAGTACAGCAGCGGTACCTCTGAAGGTACCACCCCAGCAACAATCCTTTGTTCCCCTAAGCATACAATTAGGTACTTTAATTTCTGAGTGTGTGGAGAGTGATAGTGGAGACAGCGAGGAAGAATGGATCCCAACATCTAATCTCAGACAGAATTAAGAGATGAAGGGTCGAGCAAATGTCAGTCAGAGCAATAAACTGTGTGTGGTTTGTGTGTGTTTATATGCATGCAAGTAGATGAAGAGAGCTACAGCACATGTTCAAAACTCCACTACCTACTTGCTTTTTTAAAGATAAACGTCCATATGATCATGAGGAGACATGTTTATTTTGTTTGATGGGTTGGAACCATTTCTGGGTTAGTTTTGTCTAAATAAACTTGTTTTCTAATGAATAAATGTTATAACCTAACATTTTTATCTGTGATAATAACTAAAGAAAACCCTGGAATTTAGAACCCTTGTAGCACAGTGTTGACCTGAATAAAACAAACCTAGATTTTATGAGATATATATATACATATACATATACATATATATATGGTACCACCAAGCTCCCACAAAATACTGTCAAATATTTTTTTCTTATCTCTAAATATGTACACGTGTTAGATAAGTGCGCACACACATTGTTTAATATACTGTGTGCTTGCACCTGTGAAAAAGGCAACACGCAGAATTGTATGCACTTGAGTGCTCCTCAGTGAACACTCTCAGAGCTCTACACACAGACTAATGAATACATTCCACAACACTTTAGAGTCAGTGCAGATAATGAAGTCTATTTGCATAATTAAAGGGGGATGAATCAAAAGGTAATTTACAGTACCCTCTTGTCCCCAGCTAAAACGTAGTCAGGAAAAGAAGGTGGGAGGTGTTGCATACACTTATGTTTACCCCAGAGAGGCTTTTGATGCTATGAGCAAGATGAGGTTTATAAAGCAGGCATTTGTAAAATAGATAAATCTTTGTATCTCTGCATGTTATGCATGATATCAGCATTATCACACAGGGGGTATTGACACACTCAATTATACAGCAAAACCCCAATGGCACAACACCATGAAAGCAAGAAGAACAATTCCTTAAACCGATGAACAAAAAAAGAGCTCAACAATATCCTTCAGTCAATTTTTCCCACCTACATCTCTTTTCTTTCCTCCCTCGATCCACCCATTTCTCCATCCATCCCCCCTCCAAAGCCTGCAGTCAGCAGTCAGGTATAGAATTCCATTACAGCCTAGTGATGCAGCACTTCAAAGGAGGAAGAACTGCATGTGTGTAACAGTGTTATGTGTGCATGTGCAACACAGTGTAACTGGGCGATTTTTCTGCTACATGCAGGAAATCTCATCATCAGACACACAACAGCAATGTCCCCTGCCAATATCCATCCTGCAGTGTGTGCAAACTGTTTCTGCTTTTTTTTCTTAATGTGGAATAGGCTGTAAGCAGCTTGGGTTTGGCTTAAAAACATGATGCTTTGCAAGGAAGTCAGCAGTAATGATAGATACTGTATAACTTCATGCATATGTTTTATCAATTCTTAGTCAGCTGGTAAAGTAAAAAAATGGTTGACCGTGAACTACAAGTTTACTTCGTGAAGGTTGCTACAATAAAAGAAAAACAAAATACTTGTATCTGCACTGCATCCCACGTAACACACCATTTAGATTAGTAACGTTCATTTTCTTTAACTCCATCTGCTCAAAATGGTATGTTTTTTTTTCCAAGGATTTTTTTTTAGTTTGCATTATTTTAACTTTCTAATGGAGCAGAAACAGAATACAACAGTGACTTGATGTATCAACAAACACAACACAAAGAAAGAGATGATGAGCATTCATGAAAAGTCTTCATGAACTGTACAAATCTTTCACTATAACAAGACAGTATAGCATTTTTCTAGTTGCTCTGACTCAACCAAAGATAACTATGAATCGCACTTATACCACAATCTGTTCCAACTATCCATCTACGAGACAGACAAATACTGAAACTAAGTTCAAACATAGCACTCCTATAGGCAAGTCACAGAGGAGAAGTCATTAACATTATGGTAATTGCAGACAGCTGTAGACAGCAAGTTGCAAGAATACAAAACAAAGACAACAGCAGCACAATCTGATCATGTCAACTGAAAAATATTTATCTTATGACACACACAAAAAAAAAAAAAAGAGTTTTATGTTGAACTGAGTTTTCTTTCACTTCAATTAGATTGTTCCAGCATTTCCATTTGTAAATAATTCAGTGGCAGAACCATCAGCAGACAGGCAAGGCTGTATAAATGTTTTAGAGTGTGCGTGGGGAAGGCAGTGAGTGATGATTGAGATGGTGTAGTTTTTAGCGTTGTTTCCTGTGCTTTCAAACATTTCCTCTCTGTCTGTCTCTGTGTCTCGCTCTGATGGACCAGATGAGGTAGATGAGGTTCTCTTTCCATGTTTTCCTGAATGTAAATGGAAAGAGTCAGTTCCAATGCATGTCAACTAAAAAGAGCAGAAAACAGGCAACTGAAAATAGCAACTATGTGAGATGGACATCTGTTACATGAGACAAAACCTACAAGACACAGGCACTTTTGAGCAGTTTTTTTTCATCTTAATGTGTTTTTTTTTGTACTTATGTGTAAACTACATTTCAAGGGAGAAGATTTAGTCAAGTTTAGGGTGCTTCTCGTCAACATTATTCCTGTAAAGTATAGAATAGAAATATACTATAATATCAGTATTACTATTACTTTTTAATCTGACTTAGTTGAATTTTCTAAAGATTATCTCACAGATTCACGTTTGAAATAACCTTCAAGCTGTTAAAGCTTCCAGTATGGTCTGGATAAGATGTTGGGATTAAGGTTAGATTATAATGTTTTGTCTTCTTCAATGCTGAATGGAACTGAGTTCTAGTTATGAGGCCAAAAGACAGTGCGAGCTAGACCAGAGTTGGCTATGAGTGGGATCCAATTCACTCATTGACAGGAACAACATCACCCAACACTCTTGTCTGATCAGCTGTGGCTTTAGCAACCCCACAGTGAAAGACATTTTGTAAGGAAAGAGATCTCACATCAGTTTGTGTGCTCCCAGAAGAGACTTTCCTTTCTAAAGATGCAAATCTGCTTCCTCACTACTTTGTTACCAACATCTGTTCAGGATATTATATGATTAGTCAAACAACCTGGTCTTACAATGTTTACTTTTTTACCTTTCAACTCACCACCTCATTTGGTAAACTGCTGATATACTGACAGTACAAATAAGACAAAGCTTATAAGATTCCTAAAAAAAAAAATGTTACTAGTCAAAGTTTTAGACATCACAGGAAGACTGCAAGACCTGTGATTGCTAAACAGAAGCTACTTGATTCTTCAAAAGAATATCCTCAAAGTATGTTGCTTGAAAACATGAACATGTTTTATTCTCCTTAGACAATTAGCAAAATTCCACTTTTGAAGATTCTGGTAGAGTGCTGCAGGTAAGCATCAGAACCAGCAGCTACAGATTTACTGTAGAATACAGGCCAGATTAATACAGCTTGGGTGGTGTCAAGCTCAAATTTAGTTTTATAACAGCTTACTTTTAGTTTCCCATTATTGTCTGTTTTAGATATAGATGTTTTAAAATCATGCAATGTTTGCCAAAGAAGATCAACTTCCTTTTTCCAGCAGGTGACAGGAAGTATACCCTTGACTTTTACTAAATTTTGATGTGTAAATGTTTTCAGGCTGGTATTAACAAATGTGAAGTTTAGAGCAGATAGGAGACTGTTGAATACTTGCCTTTGTTCATGACAAACAGAAAATTTCCACATTAATGAGTCCATGAATCAATTTGATGTGAATAGACTGACCAAAAGTCAGATCCAAATTTTCTTTATGTTCTTTTGCATAGTTATGAGTTTATAGAATTTTGTTCACTTTGGTTTGATGTGGTGCAAAAGGGATTATTGAAATTTGATAGGGGGTCATTTTGCCACACTCAATCCTGAGAGCCATATAAGATTTGCTTTTCTGTTGCTCGTATAAGGTTTCATAACCTTCTGGGCATCTTAGCCCTGACATGACAATTTCCAATATCATGGCAGAACAGCAAAATTCACCACAGAGCCATTAAGTAAAAAACAATGAAGCATCAAGGACTGGAGTATGTTCTGTCCACATTTAAGCTGTGCCACAAAATGAAGCTTTGACTACATGGCATGAAAATCTGTGTAGACTGCAAATCAGGCATATACATTTCAATGAATGAAAAAGAAATGTTTTACAAAACCTTAGAGTGTAAAAGGAGTATAATATCCTGAATGATAACCTTGTGCAGAAGAATGATCAGTTTATGATCTCCTCAGCCTGACTGACACCTGCCCTGTGCTCTAGTTGTTTGAGACACAGCAGTTTGTTTCAGCTGACAGGAGCTCAGACAGAGGGGGGGGGGGGGGGGGGGGGGAAAAAAAAAAAAAAAAAAAAATCCACACACACACAAAAAAAAAAAAAAAAAAAAAAAAAAAAAAAAAAAAAAAAAAAAAAAAAAAAGAAAAGTGAGTGAGAGTCCATCACATTAGACACAAATTTCACATATTTATAAAGTAAATGTTGACCAAAAAAAGTTAGAGAAAATAGCATCAGTTTCCTCCTTAATATATCGAGAAAGGTGTGCAGTAACAGCTTATAACTGTCTCTTTAACATAAGAGCACAAACAATGTCCTCCAACCAGTAGATAGTATGTAATGGGTGACTGAGGACCCAGAAATTCAATCACACAGCAGATGGAATGTATAAAAAACAGATTTATTCAGCAAAGGGGCAAGAGTCCAGCAAGGCTGGAAGAAGCGGTCTAGTCCTGGGGAAAGAGGAGTGCGGAAAAATCCAAAATCAGGGTCAGTAGGCAGGCAATGGTCAGAACACAGACACAGCTGGGTACTTATCCAAGACGTCAGGCGAAGCTCGGGGTCCAAAACAAAGCATGGGTCAGAATCCAGAAATCCAAGAAACCAGGCAAGAGGCATCCAACAAGGGCAAAGCAAGAAGGGTAATCCAAGGGTGACAGTAGTAGACAATCTGGAGACGACTGAATGCTGGCGATTAACTTGGTGAGGTGCTAGTGATGATAATCTGGCAGAGAAGGAGAGACTGAAGAGGGATTAAGTAGTGCCGAGAAACCAAGCAGCAATCAGGGAAAAACCAGGTGGGCTGAATTAGGCTGGTAGCCTGTCAGAGCAGGAACAGAGGCAGAGGCAGAGTGGCAATTAAGCCCAGGTGATCTGAATCAGCTGATGAGCCCAGGCAGGGCAGAGAACATGACATAGTAAAGTCAGCCTGAGTATTGATGGAGTGAAATTAGAGCAGGCAGTTAACAGGCTGGAGTTTGATTAGTTAGAGTCAGGAGGAACAGACACAAATGGCATCAATTTGCAATTTCTCCCCATGAATTCAACATCTTTATGTGTGCTATTAAAATAATATCACTAAAACATAACACTAAAAAAAGGCTGTGAAAAAGATTTTAGACCGTTTTAATTGCAATGTCATAAATCATCATTACAGCCACCTTTCATAGCTTGTCAAGCATTAAGGGAGGCATTTACAGTTAATCCTCTCACCATTAATTGTGACAGATGGTTGATTTGGTTCAGGACAAGGAGACCATATAAGTTTATATTTCTTTTTTTTTTTTTTTTTCACCTAGAAAAACAACAGTTAATCATGACGGATATGTCCATGCATGTGTTAGTAACTGTCAGTGTGTAGATCGAATACATTGATTGAAGCAGCTATCTCACCTCACTGCACGCCAGCTGCCCATCAAATGGAGATAGAGGGTATGTGATACAGTGCTGAATGAATGAGAGACCAGTTAGGGACACACACAAGGCAGACACAAGGACATACAGTAAAAACCTGCACTGTGTGTCACTGTTAAATCATCAACTCATGAAAATGCTTTCTATAGAGGACACAGAAAAGTGCTGTTCTTGTTCTCTGTATTCATATCATAGAGCATCATACACGTGTGTGGTTGCTGCCTATGTATTTTTCCACATTGGCCTCATCTGTTGACATCTCATTTTCACCAATCAGTTTGTCTCTCGCTGACTGAACGCAGCTGTCAGACACCGCACAAACATTTGTCCTTCATACGTCGCTCGTGTGACTACAGCGACCTTCAGATTTGTGATGAGCTGTATTTTGTATTCTGACTTCCTCCGTCTCACACATGCATTCAGGTAAACTGCACCAACACACTCACATATACACAAATTTACAGCTACCTGTCTATCCTCTCAACATGTGATCTGAGCGAAAGCCCTAGGGGTGGTAGGTGGGGTGTCAGCAGTGATCTGATAGCGCTGAGGTGGTCCAAATGCATCAGTCTTCTTAACCCTGATCCTCTCACTGCATCCATCTTGAAAATCCCTTCCTGCCTTGTCACAGCAACTGTGAAGGATGAACTTGTAGTCCCCAGGCTACAGACTTAAAAGTATTTTGTGTGTGTGTGTGTGTGTGGTTTTTACTGTATTTTTAAATAATTTTGCAATTTGTACAGTTGGCACAACTTTAAACTTTAATACAGCATTGAACTAGAAGATCATGTAAAAATATGTTTTAAAAGCTTAAATGAATTTTAATTATAATTCCTGTTGGGTGATTTTTTTTCCAGGTTGACCAGAGCATGTTGTTACAGTATTTAGGACAAGTACACTGTCAGGTGAATTCAATGGCACCACTGAACGTTTTAATGAAGAGATAATCATGGAAATTACAGATGAGCAATCACTGATTAATAACTACATGTCTTACAAGGAGGTCAGGAATTGGTGAGGCTACTGTGGATCCCCCAGATTAACTGCTTTGATTGGTTCAGTAAAAACACAGCCAGTCATGTGTGCAATGACTACAGTTAAATAAATGGGCTCATAACTTCTATAAAGTTCCTTTTTTCCCCCTTCCATCCCACCAGCCTTTTTCCCTCATTTGTATGCAAAGTCCAATCCCTTAGGCTCCCTTTCCTTCTCTTTAATTTTCAGCCATCTTTTTTTAATCAATTTTCTTTTATCTCGGGGAAGTTATTTTAATACTCCTACATCTTATTTCATTCTCAGCAAGACTGTGTGGGGATATCAATTATTCAATGGAGAGGGAGCTGAGGAATATGTTAATATTGATTAAGCTTTCGACACACCTAAGAAGATTACACTCTCTTATCACTATGCTAGAGTGCTGCATTAGCCAAGCAAATTAAAGGACACATAGATACACTGCGTTAGATATACAACAGTGTAAGAGCATTTATGTGTCCATGTTTAGATCAGAGATTAAAAAGCCTATTTAGGTTACATGACGAGCAGTAAAATGGAAACATTCCTCGCATTCACAATGATTTGTGCGTTCCTTTGAAGCTTAACCCCTTTAGTGCATCACATAAAATAAACTTACAGATTAGCCTCGAGAGCAGGAGAAGTTAAATGCCTTGTGCTAGACTAAATGGAAGTTAAAATCAAGGCAGTCATGTCTGACTTCCTGTTCTGCTGATTGTCCCAAATCATTTTTGTTTCGTTGTGTATTTTGCTGTTTTATTACATCCATTGTAGTGTTTTTGTCCTTTGTCCTGTTGCTGCTGTTTTACTGCCAGCAGCAACAGCAATGGTTTTGGGCAGTGATACCGCAGATACTGTGGCATTTGTATCTCATTTCCCCAGAGCCCTATAGGGCAGCCAGGAGCTGTATATTTGTCAGAGTACAAAGCAGCCAGTCACACAGCCAAAGGGGAAAGGGACTAGAACAGAGGTGGGTGTTCAGGGGACAGGATGCCATTGTATGTTCCAACAGAGCTTTGAGATATGCAAGGGTTACAGCTGAGGGAGCCTTTAGAAGTCAAAGGGCTGTTTGTTCACTGGAGTTTCCATTCACGCCAACATACAATATGTGCATCTGCACATGCAAAAAGCAATGTTTTTCCCAATAGTTTTGACGGTATGCATAGGGGATGTTTCATAAAAATTCAGGAACAATCAATGGACTGCCAAGTAAGTCCATCAGTTTGCTGGCCGTATCTCAGCTACTGCATGCCCAAGATATAGACACATATATAAAAATATATTTATGTATATTCTTTGTTTTCCACAAAAAGAAACCAGTGAAAAAATGACAGAATGAAGATGAGAGAGGGGGACATGACGGAGACAGATGAGTAAAGATAGAGACAGGAAGAGGTAGATGGGAGGAGAGCCCCCTGCTCTGCATTAATTCTCTGTTTGCCAGTCAGAGCATGCTCTTTCCTATGAGATTAGACTGATAGAATGGATCTGTGTATGAACAAATGCTTGTCTGTGCACGCTCTTCTGTGTGTGAGTGTCTAGGTGTGCTTTTGCCTGCGTGTATATTCTCACACCCATCCCTGTGAGATTAGGCTGATTTGTCAGTGATGCAGGAGTTCATCCATGATTAATAGCCCAGTATGCAGGAAACAATGTTATTCTGCATTAGTTACCTGTGGGACGTGCTGTACGGCTGCACCTATGTTTCAGTGCATGGGTGTGAAACAGCAAGTATATCAATCCCAACATCTTGTTCTAAACACATTGTTGTTGCTCATGCATTGGTACACAAGTTACACAGTGTGCTGTGTACGGCATTGCAGGTGTGTATTATTCACGAGCCCGATCCAGTTGTGTGACTCTGACAGACCTGACAGACCTCTTGAAAAATCAGAGCATCAAAGCTTAGTACAGGTGTGCCAATCACCTTTGGCATCAGCCAGTATTAAGGGTTAAGCGTTATGTAATGAGCACCGCAGGTACATAACACAGGTCCCGCACTAGATAGCTGTCAGAATTCTTTCTTGATACAAAACTTTGATAGTTATGTGGTTATTTTCTACAGAAAAATACCCATTTCTTTAAATTCTTGCACTGAAGCAGTCTATTGTTTTCGATCTTCTTGCCTCATGCCTATAAATTTGCATTTGAGTTCACATATCACACTACACATGCACACATACACACAATGACAGCCCTTTTAAAATAAATTTATGGGTTTATTGAATTAATCAATCAAATAGTTCTGAATTGCTTAATTTGCTCTGAAGTGAGAGGCAGAATACACCCAAGACAGGATCTCCAGTCCATCACAGGGGCAACAAAGAGATAAACAACCGCTCACTCACAATTAAGAAATATCAAATAATCTAACATGGATGTTTCTGAAATGCAGGAGGAAGCTGGAGTTCCTGAAGAGAACCCACCCATGTACAAACAGCACACAGAAAAGCTCTATTCTAGGTTCGAACCAGAAGCTGCTTGCTGTTTTATGTTCTTCTTCTTCTTTGTGTTTGGGTTGAAATTTTAAAACTGTTCAGGCTCCAGGATAATCTTTTAGATGCAACTCTTCTAAGAGTTCAAAGATTAAGTTGTGTGTTAAGCTTCCTTAACTTAAGTCAAATCAAATTTGCACAAATTATATAGAAAATGTATATTTCACTTGAATTTTTTTTAATGAATTCTTTCTTTTTTTCTTTCTTTCTTTCTTTCTTTCTTTCTTTCTTTCTTTCTTTCTTTCTTTCTTTCTTTCTTTCTTTCTTTCTTTATTTCTTTCTTTCTTTCTTTCTTTCTTTCTTTCTTTATTTCTTGATGAATAAATTCACTCCAGAGCTTAAAACTGAAAAGCTGAAATAAACAGACCTGAAAGATTTTGACAAATTCTACCCAATTTACATTCCAAAGGCTTAGTATAAGACTTCAGAAAGAAACACTCTTTAAGTGTTTGTGTTCTCTGGTGTGGATGTGTGCATGCAAGTGTATGAGAGAGCAACTGATATAGACACCAGCAGTAGATGGGATAACTTTGGAAAGCAGACACTGTGAAGTCTAGGAAGGAGAATCAATACAAAATGTACTTTGTGAAGACTGAGAGCTGAGAAAATCTGCAGCCAATTAATTAAAAAGATCAGTTAAAGAGAAAATGTGTGTAATAGTAGAGACCCTCTGATAAAGATCCATTGTTTACTCTATGAACACTGTATCGATTCAGTCACACCCAGACTCACCCTGTTGTTTGTAGATGTGTGTTGTGCACTGTCTAAACTTATTAGCTGCATCACCATGTAGAATCCTGAAGTCAAAAATAACTGTTTTTATCTTTCAGTTCTTTATGTAGTGCATTAGTAATATGCTATGTGTTTATTCATTCATTGACCCCTCTTGGGAAAAAGTTGTGATGCATCCCATCAGGTTTTCTTTTTACTTTCAGTGATAGAGAAGCAAGATCGAATAACTAATGACCACCAAGAAGCAAAAGCATAAAGCCACCTTTTATTTTTTTGTGTGTTTATTTGTTTTGGGGTTCATCATATAACTAAGATCAGACAGTAAAAAAGTTTTACAGGTCAAGCTGTGGTCTGGAAGACAAAGATAACTTTTTGGTAAATCTACAGCTCAAGGTGATGCTGCAAGAGATAATCAAAACATTTAGTTAACAGTGAAAGCTCTTCAGGAAGTGCTGTCAGACTCTTTCGTTGCATCACAACATATGCAGACATGACCAATTAAAGTGTTGTCAGAAAAAATGTTTTCTTTGGACCTCTCAAAGCAAAATTAAGCATCATGAGATTTTTTTAATCTACAGCATTAATATAAAATCTTCAGTTCAAGCCTGACACGATTTGAAAAGCAAATCATTTTGACTGCTGAAGTTAATAATTAGCTTTTTGGCTGCAATGAGCAAAGCTTTGCTTGTTGATGATAAAAAGTGCAGAATTACATGGAAGAATACTTGTCTCACTGTAAACACAAGGAGAGATCAATCACACTGCAGGCTTGTTTTACAGGCAGTGGAAATTAAAATATTTCACTGTCGAGGGAAGAATGGATTCAATTAAATACCGGAATACTGGATATAAACATGACATTATATGAAAAAGAAAAACAGCTCAGCATGAAAGAAGGCTATTCGTGTAACCAGTTGGTAAAAAAATAAAGATAAATATTAAATGCAGAAATAGTTTCTGAAAACCATTTTGTTTAATATTGCTGATCAGTCCAGTCCAGTAGTTTATACTGCTTTTAAACAGCAAGGGGGGATATCGCAATCTTGTTGGGGATGGTTTCTGTGTTGAAGGGTGTTCTTGGGAAAATAATTACACAAAATATAATAGAAAGTGCTCTTTGGAGAGAATGACTGTATGTGTCAGCAGTGGGGAAAATGAGCAGATAATGCTGTGCTATTTAGGAACTATTAAGCACAATACTGTCACAGGGATGGGCAGATGAAGCCTTGTGAAGCCTTTCAGGCTTATTCCTGATTGTATCAAAAGAAAAAGATTTGAAGCTTCAAATCCTCAGACAGGCTCTACCAGTCACAAAAAACTGCAACCATTTAATCCTCATAAGAGTCCTGCAGACAGTTAGCACTACCATACATAAAATTATGAAACACCTATGTTTGTGGGTGACAGAAGGTCACATGTTCACATACATGGGGTAATTTTCTTCCATTTGCATTCCCCATCTACAACTGAAGGGCTGATAACGAATGAAACAGCACCAAAGATTCAAATCAGTTATCTCACTTCTGGTGTCTCAGGACAGTGTTTCGATCCAGTTAGCTTTAGTAGAGGTTTTGAAGCCTTGGTGTCAAACGTCCCATCTCTACTGCCACACAATGATTGAGTTTAGTCGGATATACTGATGAAATCCATAGTTTTTGTTTTTGCTGTGCTAGGAGTGTCAATGGTAAAATGAGAGAACAGCACGCGAGTGTTGGACGTTGTTACATGTGTTAGGTAGGAAACTGTTTTCGTTTCAGTGTTTAAAATACTGTGTTGTAGTTTTTTTGTGTCATATGTTCATGTATACCACTATGTTTTGGTATGAAAAAGCAAGAAACTTTGTAATAATAGATATTTTGCACAGTGACTGTACAGCAATGTTTAGAGGCAATGTGTTGACCATAGTTTCTGTTTGTCCATTCAGGTGCCACTGTTGGTTTTACTGCCACATTTCTATCAATTTTTAGGCAACTCAAGCTCACATCAGGTAGTGAAAAAGATGTTCCCAGAGTTATGTCCCCAGCTAGTCAAAAAAAAAAAAAAAAAAAAAAGTTACAACGACCTTATTTTCTCTTTTAACACATTGATCCTTACATGGATCAGATTTGTCTCTTTTCTTGAACCTTCTGGAGTGAGGGCCAGCTCATGTCTTTCTCTTGAAACAAGTCTACAGCTGCACTTTTTATCGAGGATTCTGTACAAACCAGACACAACCTCGCTGACCATCTCAGCTTGTTTCACTATAAACACAAATCACACATATAATCTTAGATTGAACAATGATAACTCTTTAGTATATACTCTGAGTATTTAGCAAAGAATCTTTTTGTGCTTCCAAGAGGAAGAACAAAGGTGGATCCCATTTTGTTGCCTGTCATTCCAAGCAAGAAGTTCCCTTTCTGGAGGACCAGGCTTGCCATCAAACCATGTTATGCTTTTGGCAACATAACCCTGTCTCCCCTCTGCTGGTTGGTCCCTATCCTGGCTCTTTGGTCTCTTCACTGCCTGGCATCTTTGTCTCCTTACGTTCCGGTATGGTCATCATCAGGGACACCTCAGTGGAGACACTTTCAGAAGAAAACCCCTTTCAAGGAAACCTACACTCATTCAGTCTCCAAAGACCCGGTCTCAGTCTCCAGTGTCCTGGCCACCATTGCTTCCATGTCCCACTCTGGCTCCCAAATCCACCCCAGCGCTTCTGTCTCCCACACAGTCTGGATACCAGCCCTGGTCCACACCGCTTGTCTTCCAGCTGTGGTCCACACCACCTGTGTTCAATGATCCTTGCTGACACTGCATCTGCCAATCATTCTTTCTGCTCCTGTGCCTGCATGGGGTCCTGCAGGTGACACCATGCCTCTCTACAGCGTTTCAGAGCAGGTTCCAGAGAGGGTTCCATTCCCCTTTCTGGCTGAGATCCCATCTCCTCTCCATACGGCTTCCTGGCAGATCTCTGTTCCACCAGCCTCTTGACTGGCACCCTATAAACGTCCTAACTCAAAAATTTGTTTCAACTGCTTCTTGTTTAGTTTGTTCTCCTCTGTGTTCATTTACCTCTTTCATTTGTTCATTGCCAGATCGTCATTGTTTCCACAGTGTCATCCTTGGAGTAAGTTTGTGTCAGTTTATAGATTTCCAGTCCTTTTACCTTCAGTTATTGTCATTAAATCTTTATTTTTGCATCTGTCTACCTCCTGCCTCTTCACCCTGCATTTGGGTCCTTGTTATCCACTCACAATGAAGCTTTTCTTTAATTAAAGTGGTTCCCAGATTTCTTCTTTATCTTAATATAATTAGTAATTACAATTGCAGAGTTGTTAAATTATTTATGAAATATATTTCATACAACTGATCAGAATACACTGGTAGCCCCTTTAGTACTGACAGTAAATGTCAGCCAAAACTTAGCTGAACCATTCTTTATTTTTGGGGGTTTTTTGTCAAAGAATATTGATTAAAATAATAAAATGTTAACATTTTTAGATATAGTTATTGTTTACTTAGTTTGGTATTCACTGTAACAGATATTTTGGGGTACAAAACTTTAATGTAACTCTTTACATGTAAACATGAGACTGAAATGCAGTCATTGTACTATCTCTTAAGGCCATACACATGTAATAACTTATACACTGCTGGTGCCTGCAGCTGACGCGTCATCCACATTTCATGAAGCAAGGTTTGTCTCAAAACCCTGTCACTTTCATCATGAGAGAATATCTATCAAATCAACTAACTTCTCCTTAACTTCTACTCTTTTCAGCGGATGCATTCATTTTTCAGAGCAACATGAATATTTCAGGGCTGAGTGACAGATCCAGCAAAGAACAAAAAAAGGAGGAGGAGGGGGGGTACTCCAGAGAGGTATGGGTAATCACATTTGGTTTTGCAGATATCATAAATGACTTAGGCCCTGCAGATTTCAATCAGACTATCAAAGTCTTAGCCATCTTCATTTATTGGTATCTGCAATTGCGCTCTCTGCATGTTCTTCTCCCGTCTTGTCAGCACTGAATATTAGAAGTCAATAATGAACCAGAAAATTTGATGAGACCAAACTTGAATGTGTTGTAATGGGTGTGCCACTGTTGGCAAAGTCTGAGCAGTGCATGATCTATTCTGACCCAAAGCTCTCAGTTTATCAGCTAACTGGGATAAACATTTACAAATTGTCAGCAACACACAAAGCTGCATAAAACTGAAAATAATTCAGGAAACAGAGTAAATAGGCTTACATATAGTCACCCCTTACTTATCTGCCTAAATGCAAATGTATGCTGTATTCTGTATATCAGTGATGGGAAACCAAATTTACTGAAACTGATGCTCAATCTTGAAAGATCTAGGAACAAGGTAAAGAAGAAAAAGAAAGAAACATTTAAGTGTCAGGACACAGTATGTTCATGTTTCCTTATCCTGCCTTTACACTTTAATTGATTTATTCCTTTGCAGATATACCAGCTGTAACAGGAAAAGCAGGCAGGTAGGAAATCTAAGAGGCTGTAATCTATATTGTTGTGCTTTTACAAATACAGTCAAGGAGATAAAAGTAATACCCCCTGTTTTCTTGGAAATGGAGGTCTCACAAACACACCACTGATATAAAATTCATCTCCCTGGAAATAGAGGGAATAATCTCTCCCTTTTTACACTGCAGTAAAGAAAGCTGTGTCTGGGGGAAAGCAAATAGACTTGTTTATTGGGTGAGTATATATATTTGTGAGTCTGCATGTGTGTGTATGAGTGTATGTGAGTCCATTACATTTTTTCAGATTTTTCACCCTGGAGGTTTTCACAGTATTTTTTTTATTTTATTTATTTATTTTTTTTAGTGCCCATTAGTCAAGCATTTTTCTCTCTGTGCTGACCACTTCACTGGCTGTAAAAGTTTAAAGTAAATATAGCTTAATTAATTTTCCTGACCTGCTTTATTCTGCAGGGTCCCTGAGGACTAGAGCCTTACCCAACTACAATTGTGCAAGAGGTAGAGAACACCCATGACAGCAAACAAGACATACAACCATGCATGTTCAACCCTACTACCATTTTAGAATTACCAATAACCTTACATGCATGTTTGGGAATTTGGGAGGAAGTCACACTCAACAGAATGACTCCAGGTTTGCTCAGATAAACAGGCAAAACCACAGAAATTAAATAAAGAGTAACACTCCAAAGCTAGAGCAAAACAGTGCATGCGCAGATAAAGGCTCACTGCGTGTTGCAGGAAGTACACATTGGAAGCAGAGAAGAGAAGATGGCTGAGGATTCGCTGCGAGGCAAAAGAGAAACATTTCTTTGGACTAATGAAGAAGTTGAGCTTCTTCAAAAAAAAATGCTTGACTACATAAAATTCTCAAGAAAGGGTGGACTGGGAATCGACGCTTGTTCATCACATTGACATCATATCCTCGAGTTGTGCGGCTTCGCTGTACCCACAGTACCGCAGACGGTAGAGGACTCAAACCTATCCACTTTGGTACTTGGCTTCAGACATGGTCGGTTTCATGGAGGCTGATCCCTGGCTTCGTGGGGATGAATGGGTGGTTTGCTAAAATACTTTTGCGGTGTTGCTGCAATCCGGCGTCGTGGAGATGGCCCCTTTAACATGCCAAACTAATGCAACTTAACATAAAAACATGATTCAACAGCATGAGCTTATTTTCAGTTCCATGTTGACATAGGGCTGGGTGATATGGCCTAAAAATAAAATCTCCGATTTTTTTATAACCAAATCTGATTTCTGATTTTAATCGATTTTTTGTCTTTTCTTTTACAAAACATGAATAAACTTATTAAAAACATTTATTTGTTTATATAAATGAATGCCAGCAAAAATAAAGCATATAATGTCATAGCTTTTCCACCATATAAACGACTTCATATCTTATATAGAAATATGCGACACATGCATCCGTGATCTCTTACCATCTGGATCCTTATCATACAGGATCCACTGCAAAAATAACTCCCCTGATGAAGGTTGTCTCTTAACGAGGGTTTGTGGGTTAAGTTGACTTCTGCATCTCGTAGAGAGCAGCACTTCTCACTGCAGTTATACGCACAGCTAAATCCCAGGCGTGAGTAAAGGGTCACTTCACTGAAAATCTGCCAGACAAACACCGTTCTGGTGTAGAGGGAGGGCTAAGTCTGCTGCTAACTGACTATGGAAAAAAAATCCAGATTTTCATAAAAATAAATCTCCAGAAATAGAAAGTTCGATTTATCGATTTTATCGATTAATCGCCCAGCCCTACGTTGACATTTATATTTAGTGTCAGTATAAGCTGAGGAGCCTCATAAAGCCTCTAGCTGAGACGGCTGTCTAGAGTCCCAGTAAGCAAAAATTGTTGTTTGCTGATGCACAGTTTCTCTTTAGTTCAGCGTGTTTTCTTACAACTCGGTTTATTATCTGATATTGCAATAAATATTTGTTTTATTATTCATCTTGTTACACTAAATTGCTAGCTAAAATTGACCCCATTTCCAGAATGGGGTAAATCTGTCTTGAACATATCCATCATCATCCATGAACTAAACAGTTGTTATTAAAAGCTTTCTACGAAAACAGAAACTTAAATAATGTCATTGGTAAACACATTCCAATATTCTGAGACAGAGAGCCACTAGCTTGCTCAGATAAGTCAAGGCAAGACAAGTGTAATTGTTTAATTAATAATTATAATGCATTTCATGCACAAAAAAATTCAAAGTTCTTTATATGAAATATTAAAAACACTGCAGATGGAACAAAGAAAAAAAATAATAAGTAGTAAAAAGAAGCAATAAATAAAAATCACAAGAAAATCATAATAAAAAATTAGATTACATTAAAATGATTAAAACAATGGAGAGCCACGGAAATAAGACACCAAGAATCCATTTTATAGCTAAGCATAAAGAAAAGCACTTTTTTGAAAACCTGTACTCAGTAGCTCTTCCTCATTCATCCACAATTACTTTTGGCAAGTTCAGCTTTCCACATGCTACACTCAGGAGGCAAACAGGTCAAACTGTTGTGCTCAGACTTATGGGTACATGCATGTATTTGTCCTGTCTTTTCACTACAACTTTGTATGAACAATTGCAAGGACTTACAGTATTAATAGTGGCAGTAAAACTGGGCTTCACAGAACTTCTTAGTTCTGACCCCTTGCCAGTCGGAGACAGATTTAGGGTTATGTACTAATTATCTGTTCTCTCAAACATGCTCTAACTGCAATTTAATCACTGGGGTTATGGTTGGTAAAGTCAAAGAAGTAGACAATAGATGGTTTGATTGACAAATGCACACTGCACAAGACTTTGATGCTGCATCCTTTATGTTGACTCCATCATCATTAGTTATGCAGTACTGGTGGGAGGTGAAGCAGAGAAAAGAGTGGTGTTGTTGTTTCTCATGATTGCAGTTGTTGTCATTGACCTGATCATACCATCTGAGAAACAACCAAAATATTACAGTGCAAGTAGCATGCTATAAACTTTGTCAAATCTGTATATTCACTGCCAATTATTTAGTGACTGCACCTAAAAAAAAAAAAAAAAAACTGTCACTGAGGCAAAAGTAACTGAGTGATCAGACAAGGCAATTGTTAAATGAGGGTAAAGCCAGAATCATCCAAAGATCCAATTTTCTCTGTAGAAGAGTTCTCACATGTCCTCAGAGCATCAGAATGATCACATCTATTCAGTTTCTTGATAGAATTGAAAGATCTGAGTGTAAAAACAGCTTACAAGTTTAATTAAATATCCGATGAAAAATTCCACATTTGTCGATTTACAGCTCAGTCTTGCTGAGCTTAGAGTTAGTTTAGATAAGAAAATATTTTTCTGAGTTTGATAGCTTTTTCACACTGTTCAACTTTGTTGCTACTTTCACTGCCCACTTTTAATGAGTTTCTTGACTAGTAATTATAAAAATCTCAGTATTCCTTGTAACAGAGAAGAGAAATCTAAAACAACAAACCATTCAAGTTTTACTTTTTTTGCTTTAAGCTAAATTAATAGATTTATAGATCATCTTTGAAACTGTCTTCAGATGGGTTTCTGTTAATGTCATTTATACTTAGAGGCACATGGCCAGGCACATGCTCACATTAGATCACATTTGAAACAGAACTGCCAAACTGTCACTGTGTTTTCACACAAGTGCCTAAACACAATCATAAAGTGCTAATTATTGCAGTTTAGAAACTATTAGATCATTTAATAAATGATATACCAAAAATAGAATTAAAAATGAGCAAAAACAACATAACTAGATTTGTCAAAGTAAGGAATGAATGTGAGAAATATGCCATCACAAGTACAAACCATGTAGCCTATGTTAAATCCTAAAAGCAACAGATAGTTGCCCAAGGTCATGCAAAAATTTAATAAAGCTTATTAATTTTATCATATGTTCAAAAAAGCTGTGGTATATACTGAAGGACAGGACAGTCTAATTATATTATCCTAAGAGAGAGGTTTTGAGCTGTAAATTACTGTTGTGTCACATGTATTGTGTAACAACATTTAGTTCAGTCAGAGCTTTTTTCTGCTTTTAGTATTAAGCCAAATCATGGTCTACTGAAATGTAAAAGCAGAACACCAGATGTTTTACAAACCATCATCCTGTGAGAGCCATCATTTTGGGTGCAAATGGGCTTTAAGCAAAGCTCAATGATCTACAGGAGTTTCTTGTTGGAGGTAAGAAAATAATGTTAAGAAAAAATTTTAACTTAATGTGGTTTAAGGTTTTTACAGAAACTGAGATCTTCATTTTTCCCAGAAAATTTAGCTAACATGCGTGCATATAGAGTGTTGCAGCATTCCCTCCTGTTTTGGTGGTGCAGTCACTGCAGTCCCTAATCCTCCTTGTGTGTGTCTGATTACATTCATGCACTGAGCCTTTGCATTTCACTTAACCTTTACAACTTCTCCTTGGCTGCAGCTCTGTGGACCACTGACTTCACAATACTCTAATGAAGTATTCACATACTGAAAAGTTGCTCACATACACTCAATACCTATTTCCTCCCTCTGTTGCATAGCAACCATTTGTACTTCTTTTTATTTAGTTGCTGCTTTACTCCATTTTTCAAGTTATTGTTTTTGTATTCTTTTTGGACCATGTTTGCACCAAAATACATTTTTCTATACATTACAGCCTTCATTTATAATTATGGACATGATAAAATTGTTTATTATATGAAGATATTAACAATAGATTTTGCTGAAAATAAGAGCTCTTTTGCCACAAACTCTTTTCTGAATTTTGCAGGCTGAGTGGCCTTTTCCCATCATGCCCCCTCTCCGAGAATAATCTCTCTGGTGATATATTAAAATATTATTTGTATGGCACTTTTCTTAACAAAGTAACAACGTGCTTTATGATAAAGAGGAAATTAGTTGAATCAGATGGATAATCACAAAAACACAGCAATAAAAAGGTTGATATATGTTTCAGACTTACTTCTGAAGGAAGAATGTTTAAAGGAGGGATTTGAAGGTATAGCCAGAGATGTTGTGTGCCTGAACTCTGTGGGTGAAGAGTTTCAGACGGTGGGGGCTCTAATGGAAAAGCCTGATCTCCTTTGTCAGAAACCGTGACCTGGGAATAGTTAGCAGGGCAGCATCGTTGGTTGAGAAAGCACATATCAGGTCAGGAGGTCTGAGGTGTATTTGGGAGCAAAGCCACTTAACGTTCTAAAGGTGAAAGACAGTTTGATACAGCTGACTCTTTTAAATCCAACCTGGAAATTTTTAAAAATATTTTACTTTTACAAATGTCTGCTGGAAAGATGATACAGTTGAAATTTTTCATGATCATTGCATCTCTCCCACCTCATTTAGCAGCATGGACGTTGCTCAGAATCATTATCAGTTTATTCATTTTCAGTTTGGCTTTCATACACCAGTCAATTATGAACACACCTTTCTACAAATCTACCTCCCTCTCTCTCACTCTTTATGAATGATGTCCGTTTTTTTTCCTGTCTCCCAGAATTGTGAATGGCATGTTTCAACTTTCTCTATGGTGTGTTGCTCAGGATCAAAGTCACTTTTTTATTTTATTTTTAATGTAACTCTATATATCAATTGCTCAGTTTTTAAGACACACACAAAGTATTCCTGTGCATTCTTGTCTTATTTTTCATGCTAAACAGTATTTGAAAAGAGGATGTTAAATATATAGTGTAAAGTCACCACAGTGACTTTTGAGTGTTGTGGTATAGGACTATAGATAAAGTTTTATTAGTCTTGACTGAGTCGAGTGACAGTCTTTCAAATTGAATGTCTTTGTCTTGAATACTAATTTCTACAAGGGACCAAAATCAGTGTAAATAACACTAATAACAGAAGCAGAGCTGTTAAGTTGAAGAACAGCCGAGAATTTGCAGCATTGTCTCCATGGTAACTGTGAGGGGATTCAGCAGTGTTTTTACCGACCAAAGACCTGCTTTTGACATCATGCCCTGTGTAGTTAACCCTTGATCTCTGAAACACACACAGAGGCGCATTTAGAAGTATAATGACGCACACCCCCCACACGCAGGTGCAGACAATCCATGCACATTCACATTGTGGAAGCTGGGAGCTTGAGTTGACTGTGAGCCATCATTAAGCCTTTGAGATGTAGCATGCAACACTCTAGTATCCCCCAAGGCCCTGACTGAGGTTAACCAGGCTTTTCACACTCAGCCTTCTACTCACAAAAAAGGTTTATAGAAAAAACTCTGGTGGAGCAGGAATGCTTTGGTGACCAGTTGGAAGGGGAAAAATACATTTTATGGAATATTGGGAGATGAGGACTATTTTGTCAGCTTAAGTGGCACTAAAATGCAAACAGATGCAGGATGCCAGACATTACTTGATATTTAGCTGCTATCAAAGTTAATGTTATTGGTTTTAAGGCTGAACATGTCTCTGAACACATCCTCTTTTGCCTCAAAAATTTTCATCTTGAGCTGCGGTGCTGGGTGATGAAAGAAAGGTTACCTCCAGCTTTTTGTTCTAGCCGAGTTCATTGGGTAAAAGCGCTGTGTGAATTCAAAGAGGATTAGCATATATTAGCATGTGTTTAGGGACTGGACCAGGGATTGGAGCGAACTTGGAGCATAGAGGGAAAAGGATCCAACTTTGTGAACTGAGAGCAGGAATGTCAAGTGTTAATTTCCAACACTGGCATTCTCTCAGAAATTCAGAGCAACTTTTTAAATATAGTCTACTTCAAATTATTACAATAAACTAAGTGTATAGCTGATGACAAGGCATCTCTGGTAGAGCACTTATTACAATAAATGTTTATTTTTGTGCCAGTTGTCCACTAATTTATAAAATGAAAAAGCACAAGGCACAGAACAGATTGTGTTGTCATGGTAATCTGATTTCACTGCCTTCCAGCTGTTGCTCAGCTCATGTAGTGTCGTAAAAAATATTGTTAGCACCATGTTTGCATGTTGTTCCTTATCAAAAATTGTTTTTTTCAGAATTCAATGCCAACAAACAAAAAAAAAAAATAAATAAATAAATAAACAATCTTTATATTCTGTTAGAGGCTTTTACACATCCATCATGGACATGAGTATTTTGCAAAATTGGTCTTTTAAATAGGGACAGAATGATTGTAAATCAAACATCTTCAGTAAAATAAAAAGCAAGATTTTTGGCTTCCCTGAAGTCAACACTGAGTGAAAATTTATATATACAACCTAGAAGACATATAATACTGATTATTATTAATTATTATCTCGTTAATTCCTGAAAATGATCATGATTACTTGCAGATGGTATCTTCTTTGCGCCACCATAAAAGTGCTTGTTTGACAGACCTTACTGGCTTGGCCAACACACAGTGCTAACACAAATCAAAGAAAAAGTTAAACAAGATCTTTGCAGAGTTACAAGAAGCTGTTGCAGATTTACATAAGTCAGGAATGTTTCTTGGAACTTTTCTAAACAACCCCAGATTCCAAGATCCTTGCTTTTAATAGCTGCTTAGAAGCAATTTCAAATTGTTGCCACTTTGCTAAATTTTGAAAAATAAACTGACCTATGATTTTTAGATAGTACTGTTGTCATCGAGAGAGTATTTTAGTTTGGATATTTAATAACAACCAGGGAAAATCCAAAGTACAGCTAATGTTAGCCTAAAAAGAGGCCCCAGCTCCAAAACTGGCCCCTCTGATCTCAGTTAAAGATTGCAACTCCCTCACTTTTCCTTTTGGAGGAAAATTTAACTGTCAAATGGGAGAATAATTTAGTTATTTGGTCGTTGTGATCCAAGGTATGTTTGGAGGAACAAAAAAAAAAAATCACATTTTAAACCTACTGTTAATTATGATAGTGAAAATGTTATGTTTTGTTGTTGACACTTGAATCACTGTATTAAGTTATTCAAGTTAAATAATTAAAAATTCATGAGTTAGTTATGAAAAAGATAATCTGAAAATCTGAGCTAGAGAGGCAGTATTTCAGCATGGAAACAACATGCTGTTCTAATATGACAGGGACCACAAACACACATCAAAACTGCTTGTTTTATGATAAAGTGGGCAATATTAAGCTTATGAAAGTTACCACATTTTTAAACTCAAGACCTTGTTTTTTTTTAAGACCCAGGCCAATTTCCCAAAGTGACAAAGAACTATTGTACTGTATCATTATCAAATATCAAGAGAATTTTCTAACAAAGACTTGTTGTTTTATGTTTGTTGTTGTTGTTGTTTTTTCCAACTAAAAACCATCTTGTACATATTTTTGGCTGTGCTGAAAGTGTGTTGAAACCCAGAGGACTGAGCCACCAGAATAATTCTGATGTCAATATTTGTCTTCTGCAGGATACATTAGATTACACACTTTGTGACAGTAAGCAAAGCCCATCATGTCCTCCAAAAATTGACCATGACTCTAATCTTTCCTTTTAGTAAAAAGCCCTCCCACTCTTGCCACTTCTCACATATTTAGACACGCTGTCAGGAAAAATTTTACTCAAAGTCCATCTTCATGTCAACACTATTAGGTGTTAGCAGGGAAAGGACCAATTAATAATGTCATTGTATTGCAGTGATGCAATTGTTGACTGCTGAATAATACTATGGGCATTGAAGTGACAGTGGGTGACCATTGTGAGCTGCCAGTCAGACCAGCAGCTGTTTTTGGTTAATCAATAGGGAAGAGTGAGCTGTCCTCTTCTTGAAAAGGCTTTTCATTGTCTTTTACCTCTCATTTGTGATCTGCATTTAGTAAGGTCAGCCAGATATAGTATTACAGTAAACTTCTGTGAACATAAAGCCTTACTATGCTCCCAATAAACCACACACAGAAGTAAGAATCCATTATGGGTGGTTTCACTGCTATGAAGAGAGTTAAACCTGGAACTCCCACTGAGACGCCAAGTCTCTAAAACAGAACAGTGGAAATATGGGATAAGAATATGGGTCATCCAGGGTGCATTAGTGCCTTTCTGCCAATCCAAATTTGTCTAAATGGAAGAGGGAACTATATGAGCATTTGAAAACCACAGACAACGCTCAATCACTATAAAGCTGAGATTTAAGAAAAAGAAAGATTAAAGGAAAATAAAATTAGAAGAACCCAGAGAGTGCAGACATCCACCAAGCCAATTGTACTTTGTTTTTCTTTTTAATTTATTTTTGAGTTTCAAGCTCTAATGGTAAAGTTATCCCTCTGTCCCCATAGTGAAGAATCCTTTAAAAACTTCCTGGATCCAGGCAGTGATCCAGATCACCCCCAACATTTAATCACTTGTTCCTTATTTCATTTCTGAGATTTCCTGAAAATGTCATCAAAATCCATCCATAAATTTTTAAGTTATGATGCTAACAGACAGACAGACAGACAAACCAACACCGCTAAAAACATAACCTCCGTCTTGGCGGAGGTAATAATGCAATTAATGCCTGTCAGTCAACAGGCTGCAATGTGGCAATAATACCCTATGTAAATGTCATGACCAAGCCAGGAGGCTGTGCAAACACACATACACACCTATAAAGAGCCAGAAATTCTCTCTGAGTGAGTAATATTCAGCTGACAACTTTATGACTGAACGACCTCAGAGGATGAGTTTATAATTTTGGAGCCAATGCAAAAATCCCCATAATGCCTTCTTATTAAAGGCTGTAACTCAAAAGTGCCATAAATGAAAGGAACATCACTATAGTGGTGAACAAAGTCACAAACATTGAATTATGTATAGCTAAACATACCCAGAAATATCAAATATCAGTTTGGACGAGAAAGCGAGTAGTAAGGAAAAGAAAAGAAAAGAAAACATATTTTGGGGGGATTAGCATAGTAGTGCTAAAAAGGCTGCATGACCAAACTCAAACTGGCAAACAGGTAGATTCAGTTAATGACTTCAAACAGGCAAACAGCTCCATTGCTCTGTCTTAGGTCAGTCATGATTAGAGCCTTTGCTAAAAGCACAAAGTATAAAATCTTAATGTGCTTTTAGAACCTTTCCACCCATACTGAAGTACTTGCTGTATGTGCACATACTTGTTCTATTATCAGCCACTAAATCCTCTGTTATTGCAATTTTTATGATATGCATTCCTTCATTAGTAAACTATTACATTTTCTGCCCTTAAAGACACAATAAAAATAGTGTAATTAAAAAACATTCATTGTAAGCTGCTTATGACAAGAAATGAAAGGAACTGACCTGTTTATAATTAAAACTCACAAATTAAATGGCAGTGAAATTCATTTAAATTTTGTTATTAATGTCTTTTGCATAAAAATATGTAAAAATGTTATTTTATCAATTTTATAAATGACAAATAATGTTAACAAATCATAGACCAATATGACAATTTTTCCTTTTTATTTATTAATTAGCTTTTTCAAGGTTCCTGTTCCACCTCAAGTATTCCAGGTTCAGAGAAACAGGATGCCAAATTAGATCTGACTGAGTCTTGTTTTTTCAATAGTAGCCATATTTTTGGTCTGGCCATGTTTTCTTCATCTGTCACCTAACTGTCCTATATTTGATCTACCTGGTGCATGTTTGATCTTGCATGAATAGAAAGAGCTGTTACACTATGTAGTTTGAGTTAGGACTTTATGTCTTTCAAAAGGTTTGAGGCTTCATAAATGGAAATATTAATTCAGAATGAAATGTAAAGAGGTGAATGATGAGTGGAAAGTTCTAGCATAGAGTTCAGTCACACAGAACACCCCCACTGTCTGAAACTGGGTTATGCACTGCTGAGTCACAGCCCTGGGACACATATGCAGTGCCACTGAAGGAAACTGTGGGCTGTATGTGCGTAGTCTGTGGCAGACACACCACACACTTGACAGCAAGTATTTGAAAAGCTTCTGGCACTGAGTTGGATGGCAAAGAGAGGTGATACTGTACTCTTCTTCTGCTCTGAACATCCCTTATCTGTGAGAATTGACTTGATACTCTCAATGCTTTGGTCTGTCTCTCCCATCTGTTCCTTTTGAGACAAAGGCAGAATGTACTGTACCCTTCCAGTTCAGACATGCACACAGATACAATGGATTAGGAAGTCTACAGTATCTTCACTAAATCTGATATGCTCTGGAAGTATGAATGCAACACTTGGTTCCAATCCCAGGTTATATAACTTATATAAATTAAAATAAAATAAAAAAAATAAAGAGTTAGAAACACCTTGACATCATGAAGCAAATTGTACCAGTCTGTGCACATATTTAACCATTTATTGCCTCTTTGTTACTTCTCTCTGATTACTGGTAAACAATCAAGTCAACAAAGATTTTTTTCCTTGTGCATAATTCTTTAGTGAGTGTCATTTAGATTACAAAACCTAAACGTTTGAGCACCAGGCCAATATATATATATATATATATATTTTATTTATTTATTTATTCTAAAATATGAAGGAACAAAAGCTGACAAATACCAATGGTAAATGTTTTAACACTACAGTCACAACAGCTAAATAAAATATGTGCATGAACTCTGCATGAAAACTGGCTCCTACTCTTATCAGTACCCTCAAAGGACTGGCTGGTCACCTTGCCAACAAGAATGTGCTCTCTACCAGAAAACAAATAAATAAATATATAAATACTCAATCATCTAGTTATCAATACATATTTAGTTAAAGAGACTGTTACTTATCATGCAAACTCAGTACCACTGTTATCAGCTGACCTTTTGTTACCTGATAACAGTGATGAGAGTAGCTGAGTTATTTAACTGTCAGTCTGTTGCTGGCAGACAGAGGTGGGGAAAGTAAGGGGTGATGGTGGAGGTGAAGATTAAGTAAAGTTAGCTCAACTATAAACACTGTTATGCCATTCCAACCAAAAGAGAGCCAGTTAAAAACAGACCAACATAACAAATGTGACTGGGAATCAGAGTAGTCTGTGAACCTCTTATATAACCTGGGGTTGTACAACACTACCCAGAGTAAATGCCAGTTTATTGAACAGTTTGTCTTACTGCATCATCTGACAGAAGCCAACCACACCAATGTGCCATCCCAAGGATTTTCAATGCATATCACTAAGTCTGAAAAAATTGAGGTGTTTAATTAAAACTAGGTGTATGTGCATGTTACAAAATGGAAAACTGTCTAAAAAAGGCAAGATTTTTACATTAGAAGAGTACAGAACAGTATTCACAAGAAGAGCATGCTAATGAGGGAGTATTCCTCTTAAGCATGTGCAAATGCAATCCCACAAGCACATGCACGCTCAACTCCAGCATCCAATCATGTGTAAGAGGCGCTCATCCACCCTGTACCAACAGGACCACAGTTATTGGGTGGATTTTTACCTTCAAATGCTACCCCTTAAATAAAGATAAAATAAATAAATTAGATAAAAATTGAGATCATAAAGCAATGGTTCAGAGTCAAAGTTAAATAATCAGCTGTTTTTTTTTTTTTTTAATAATTTTCTTAAGACAGAAATATCATTATCAGAACTCATTTATGGGACATAAATTAACAACCAAAACCCTGTTAATACTATATTTTCATACACACTATACATGGTAAGTATACTGCATTTTGATGCAGTTTATGAGATATCTTAAAGATTAGTGTTGTTTATCTGTCTGAGTTATTTGCATCTTTATCCTTGATTAGCACCACCACTGCTGACATAGTTGCATATCTTTAAATCTACGTGCAAGTCTAACTGTATGTGGACATGTGTAAGAACATTTAGTTTATTTTGTATCTGAATCTTAATTATGTAAACAATTAAGAGCTTCAGTATTTGCAGGAACTGTTATTCAGAACTTCAATAACAGCTGAAATGTGTGTGCAACACTTATTCCAAAGTTAGAAGACTGTCTTGTTACACACTGACATTGAGACACTCTTGCAAGATGAAGAAAGCTGTGCTATTTCTAAGTTACTACAAACCAATATGAAGACTCTTTAGCCAGTGGCGCATATGTCGGTGGGATACCCCCCTACTAATATCTATACAATGTGACCACTTTAACACATTTATGCTGCAAAGTTGGAATCATACAAACAAAAAGGATGATTTTACACTTTTAAATTATGAGCAGGTTTAAATGTGTTTATGCATGATTGTCTTGTCTTTCTGCATCGTTTTAAACAATTTCAGTGCATGATGTTCTTTAGGAACTCAACCACTCTCATGTCAAGCTGTTTATGATCTCTTTATCAATCACATTTTGCTGAAGGCACGCACAGTGGAGAGGGTGATGAAAGGCATAGAAAGATAAGGTGCTGATGAAAAGGAGTGTGAAGAAGATTATCACCCTTTTGAATCTTTGTGATGACTTTTTTTACCCCAGGATATTCATACGTGAATACATACATCACCGGTCTAATAATGACAACCTGGACAGATGACGTTGTGAGGCGGTTTGATGGATCTGAGTGGGATGAACAGCACAGATATGTATAAGATCATAACGTCAGTCTGGCTGTGGGAGGAATTTCCCACAGTTTTCCATATAGTGGATGTATAAAATGTGTACATAATAATGATAAGTAGTGATATTGAAACACTTACATGCAGTAATCACTGTCATATATAGCACCTTGAGGGCTGGAATAGCGATTTGATCACCCACGGAAGTGAGAGAAGAGACAAGAATGACCTTTTCTATAACAAGAGAAACAAAAAGGCTCGGCATGCAGTGTGTCTGTGTCTCTGCATGTGTATGTGTGTGTGTGGGGGGGGAGGGATGGTTGTCGTATGTTTGCATGAATGTCATTGTTTTGCGAGTGAGGCCTCTTACCATCAGTTAGCTGCCTGGTGCTGACAGTGCTCTGCAGCTGAACCACAGCAGAGCGATCTGGGACTTGCTTTGACATTTCCAACTTGACTCATTAATTCACGGTTGGCAGCCCTGGTGACACGGACACTTAAACTAGCTTCACACACTGGCTGCAAATCCACTTGAAATGCACAGTTTATGTTTTATGATTTCACTCACAAAGGCCAGCAATGTGGTCTCATTCTGGGCCATGAGGCTGCACTTTATTGTAAAACTCCTGGCTGTAAATATGCACAATCTCTTCCTCTTATTATCCTGCTTGAAAGGGGATTATTTTGGTTGAGACCCTGTTATTAAGATTCCAAGAAAATCTTTTATCATCAAAAATGAAAAAATAAATCCCTCTCCATATGAATGGGATTGAGACAAGCATGTGCTTCCTGTGTTGATAATATTACAGGGGTAGCTGCATCGATGTTCAATCCAGATTTGTCCCACTAGGGCCTCCCTCTAAGCCCTATAAGAACTGGTGGGGTGGGAAGAGGCTTCTTGCTGTGTTTACAATAGTATTATTAAAGTCTATATACAGGCAAGAAGCATTGTCTGTGATTAAAAAAGATGTAGGAGGCTGATTTGTTGTTTTGTTTTTTTCCAAATTGATGAAATGGTAACTGTACACTGCATCAACTTTTCTTTTTGAATATAAGCCTGCCTGTTTAAAGTAATATAAATTTGCAAATCATCTAAAACAGAAAATACATTTTTAAAGAATAAAATATGATCCTGATTAAATTTTTTTACTATCAGTAGGAGAAAATGATGGATTTAGGGAACTAACAATGGACCCAGCACTAAAATGTGTAAAAAACATGTATTTCCACCACCTTCGGCAGTGGTTAAGATGGAGGAAAACATCGTGTTCTGCTCAATTGAAGAGGTGATCAGCTGTGACTGTCTGGGATGGACTAATACTATTGTTTATCTGTGATCTTTACAAGTGTCTATGCTTCTTAAAGCTACTTCTGAGACACAAAAAGCTAACACCACAGAGTGGTATTGCAACTACTTTGATTTGTGCATCAAACTTTTAGAAAGTTTCACCATCACCTAATACTGTAACCTTCTCAAATATAGGATTTATTACAAGACTTGTGCACTATATTAATGCACAGTTTTTAGGGGCTGTGCTTAGTGTATTAAATTGATTTTGAAATAATGCAGTCCTACAACACAAAAGAAAGTGTTCAGATATCTGTGGGTACTCACTGGAATATCTATCACTTAGTATTCATACAGTTTTTCTGGAGGCTATCTGAATGTGGATGCATTATGCACAGCTCAATGTGTTATGTGCATCTATCATTCTAATGTGGTGACTTATACAGCCTCTATACTTGCTGTGCCACACACATGCACATGTCTTTTTGTGAGGTGCTCAACAGAGTTTTGAATCCAAAACTGATTGTAGAGACAAGAGTCATAAATCTCTGTCCCCCTGGGTCCATATCAAGAAGGGATATATAACCACAGGCCATTATATTATGTGTGTTTTACTGTGTGTATGTCTGGGTGTGCATTTGCGTTTTTGTAGTTGCAGAATGTAAGTAAAAAACAAAAAAAACAAAAAAGTGCTCTATGCGCATAACTATGTCTAACTGGCAAGAAAATATACTGCTCAGTTATATCTCTTTATGCTTTCACTTATACAGACAGCTCCATAATAATCAAAAGGGCAAAGTTTCACTCACTGAGTAGATCCTGTCTCTATTCCAAATGCAAAAAGCTGCTCAGATTCTCCAGTAATTGTTGGGATGACAGGCTGTGATGACTACATTAATTACAATTTGAGCGTGTGTCAAATACTGTGGAAGAGTAGACACATTTAGGACAATGGAGTGAAGAAGAAACCCGGAGAAACATATCTATCCGCATATACATGCAGATAGATACATGTAAAACTCATTAAACTCATCTTCTTGTCAAGTGAAAGATGTTTACCATCACTCCAGACACTAATGCATTCCCCTGAATTTGCATTCATTTTCTTCTACTCAATTGGCTAACTGACAAACAGGATGGACATGATGGAGCTCAATGTCACCTCAAATGAACACAGTAATATAGCAGGGCTTTCTGCACCATTAGCTGATTATCTCATTGGTCATCTGTCATCCGGATGTTACTGTCCAACATACACATTCCAAAAGGTTCGGTGCTAAATTTGACATGTACATGGCTCTCAGAAAAACTGGCTACATCACTAATTAGAGCTTTCAGCTTGATATAAAACAATGCATCTGACAGAGCTGGCGTCGAACAGTCTTCAGATGTGGAGATATACTTCAGAGACTTTATAGAGTCACTTGGATGTCATAGCTCTGGAAAGATACCATTGCTATGCAGTGCCGTTTTTAGTTGTATGCAGATTTTAGTTTTTATTTTTATTTATTGTTGCTCAATTGTTGTGGCAAACAAGCTGTTTTCAGTCTTGGCCAATCAGTGAGCTGGGTTTTCTACTTGTTTTTTCTTATTAATCTGTGGAAATTTTTGGGTATATCGCCCCTAGCAAGCAGTTATTGTAACTGCGTGACATTGTCCATGTGGTTTGGTCCGATTCAGTAAAGTGCCATGTGAAAGTAAGCCAAACCAAAGATAGGTGCAAATTTCTTTGGAACCAAGTCCCCCGGGCAACCCTGGTGTGAATGTGCCCTTATTTTGGAGTGTACACCACAATTTCACAACTCATGTGCACACTCATAGGAATTAGTGCACATCAGCATGGCCAAACACTGAGTCATACCAAAAACATTCGGCTACTACTTTACACAACTGATTCAATCAGAAACATCTCACATAGGGACAAAAGGTTTCTTCAAAATCACAAACAAACAGCAACTTAAGTGGCTTCGCAATGAATGTGAAATTTAATGTACAAATTGAATAAACACAAAGTGCTGGCAAATTAGTACTGTCCTGGACAAATTAAATATATCCAGAAAGAGCACTATTTGTACCACTCCCCCCTTAGTGTCTCAGATGATTATTTTCAGGGGAGTTTGTTTGTTTTGTTGGTTTTTTGTTATACAGATCTTGTGTTTTCAGTCTGTCTTTCAGCTTTAGATGTGTTTCCTAAAATGGTCCTTGCCATGATTGGGTATAAGGATTAGGCTTTAAACGACCATTTCACAGCTAAGTGGTTAGGATTATGAATAAGTAAAGGTGGAGAAGGCATTTATATGAGAATTCATCAGAGCTCAGATTAGATTAAATTCTGCATTATTGTTATTGCACACAGTTAGCAGCAGTATCATAAAACATATTTAATCAGGTGATGCGAATGACATCATCCGCAGCAAGTTTGCTTAGATATATATAAATAAAGTTAACCCTATGTGCAGAATTACCAACAGATGAATGACCTACTATATTAGTTTTTGGCTATTCTATTGAAATTGATTTTTTTTTTCTCTAAATCCCAACATACTGACAGCAATATGAATTTCTAGAAACCCACTGCTGCATTAATTTACTTCCATCGTAATCTTACCAAAATTAATTGAATCAAAATGTGTGTCCAAGGAATTGTCCAATAATACTGGATGGTGACTGCAGCATCTAATAATCCTGATCTAATTTTGTTGTGTTTATATTCATCTCTATCTTTAACTAGACCTTCAGGCCAGTCACACAGTCAGTGAAGGAAACTGAGCAGGGGACAAAGAAACTAAGCCACTCCCATTTGCTCCTGATATGTGTCATAGCAGCAGCAGTAGGATATTTTCATAATCTGAGCCGTTTTCATTAACGCTTAACCAAGAGGTGAGTGAGAACTTCTGAACCTTGGATCACATAATTAGATAGATGATGGCTGGAGAATGAGATTAAAAAAAATCACGCTGCTGACACACACACACACACATACAGACACACACACACACACACACATATATATATATATATATATATGTTTCCCTTCTCTGCTGCAGTGGTGCATCTGATGTAATCAGGAGAGAGCGGGTTTATTAAAATAAAGAGACATTTTCTGTCTGGAACTTGAGAAAGAAGAAGAACCAATGTTTCTCTTTGTCTATTAAAACTCATACATACAAACTCATGATTTTTGAGAAACTTTTAGTTATTACTGTTTTTTAATAAATGCAAGACAGCAAAGGTGAGACATGCTTTCTGACTTTTACAAGCGTGATGCATAAATCAGGCCTTCTTTTGCCTCTGGTTCAGTGAATCTTGCTCACAGTGAGATGAAACTTCCAGCTGTGGAATCTGTGAGATGTGAGCTTTCAGTAGAGGAGTCGTTTGTTCATGTTCATGGGGAGACATCATGTGTGTTTACATATTTTTCAGATTTTGTGTACCTGGTTTTTGAATTGTTTGTTGTCCTAACTGTGTTTGTTGGTTATAGAAATGGTTTTGCTGAGCTGGTAGAAAACCCAGAAACAAGATGTTAACCCCTCAACTCCCGGTAGTGGAGGCTGCAGGTCCAGTCAAGCTAAAAATGAAAGTTTAGAGAATTTATAGGCCACAAATCTGGATAATGAAGCACTAAATGTCATGGTTCCTGGGTTTTGGTGTCTTGGTTTATGTTCAGTTTTGATCATGGTTTGGGTTTCTGGTTTTGTCATGTTTAGTTCAGTTTGTAGTTTTCCCTCATGTGCTCTGTTTTCTGTTCCTGGCTCGTTAGCTCACCTGGTTTGATTTTGATTCACTTCACTTGTTCTCAATTTGTTCCTCTGTGTATATATACTAGTGGTGTTCAGTTTGCCCTTGTCAGATCCTTATGTGGTTCATTTCCCTGTATTCTGTGTTTCTCTGCTCCTGAGATTAAGTCCAATAAACCCTTTTCCCTGCACTGACCTGCCTCCCCTGCCTGCATTTGGGTCCTCACCTCTGCCTACACATGTAACACTAAAGATGCATGGATGGAAGTTATTGTGCATATTGTGAATATTTCTCTCTCCTCACCATCTAGAAGCTGTGAGATTCTAATCCTGCTTTCTGTCTGTTCACCTGATGCTGATATTCATCACATATTGTTCCTTTTGTGTTTAGAAGGAAGCAGCTTCTCAGCTTTAAATTCTTCCTGCTGACTTTTTACCTGTTAGTAAATCCTGAACATTTCATCCTTCTTTCTCATAAATATTTGATTTTATAAATATATATGAAGAAATATTTTAACTGTTGCTGTTTAAAGAGAAAACTGCTGCTAAACCTGTTTGTGTTTAGTGCCGGGGTCTGCAGCCTTTCCAATCCAAAGAGCTATTTTCCCCTAAGCCAGCTAAAAAAAAAAGCTCATTTAGAGCTGCAAAAAGGCAATTTTATATATATATATAATTATTTAATGAAAAGCCACCATTGGGTATTATTTTATGTAGCCCTAGGCCTTCTTTTAAAGAAAAGAGACATTTTGTGATTAATCGCAGCATGCCATGCGATTGATCGCGATTAAAAATTTTAAGTAGATAAGTAGAGAATGAACAAGAATTATGCTCCCATGTCAGGACAAAAATGTCTAGTTCAGTAATTACTTCTTACTGTGGCTAGCATAAAGATGCTTGGCGTTAATTACTCAAGTATGGGCACACGTATACACTTTCACAAACCGCACACACAGACAATTCGGCAAAAATGCACACAAACATACAGAAAGTCTAGACAGCTTTTTTGTTAAATAACAGCAAGAAAAACTCATTTAGAGAGAAATGTATTATATCAGTCTTAGAGTTGCTCTGCAAGTGCTAAATTTGATGGTTGAGGTTACAGGTAGCTGTGCTGTCAGCCACTTTACATAATGCTAAAAAAAAAAAAAAGTTTGATGATGAAGAAAGCAGACAGACGTGAAGAGTGGAAAGAGGAGAACTCTGTTCAGGTCAGCTTTTGGTTGCCGGCAGGTTACTGCATTAATTAGACAAGGTTGAGTGTGTGTGTGTGTGTGTGTGTGTGTGTGTGTGTGTGTGTGTGTGTGTGTGTGTGTGTGTGTGTGTGTGTGTGTGTGTGTGTGTGAGAGAGAGAGAGAGGGAGAGAAAAAGAGAGAAAGAGAGCAACTGTAAAGAAAGAGAAAGAGGGACAAAAGGCAAACAGACAGTATGATGTTACATGTCTGGATATCTCTTTAAAAGTCCAAGGGAGTGTGCTAAAGTGTGTAGTTAACTGGACTAGGAAGCTGTGTGAGTTGAGAGTACAATGATGTGCTCTCCATGCCCTCCACACATATCACCAGACTATTGTCATAAATCCAGATAAGGGTTTACTTGACAACAGCAGTTGACCTTTTCCTTAATTTAGTTCATATTCTATCACTGCGGAATGCTGACAGAATCGCAAAGAAAACCAGACACAGAGTGAAAGAAACAGCTGTGAAACGAAAGACTAGAAAGCTACATAGACAGACAGATTTTAATGTTTTATGTTTTAATGTTATGTGAAAAGTTTTATTGTAAAAAAATGAAACACAAAGTACTGTATGCAGATGTTGTTGTGAACTAGAAATATTGATGCAAAATAGATTTTATGGAGATTATGCTCATCAAACAGAAACATTTCAGCTCTTTTTGTGAAGGATTAATTGTCCTACTCTGATTTATAGTTGTACATGCAGAAATGTGGGACAGTTATGAACAACCCAGTACATCCCCTGCTTACTTGCAGTGAGACGGTGCATGCGTGTGTCTGGGTGTGTGCATTGCTTCTGGTTAACATGTATCGGTAGTTATTCCTATTGCCTAGCTGTCTTCTGAAATCTAAAATTAAAATTACATAGGCTACATGCACCGCAGGGACTGGAAGAATTAAGTTGCCAAAATGGACATGTAGTCATGTCTGGTGCAACATGAACAATATCACAGTGTCTTCCAAGCTTCACCAGTGTCCAATCACAGTGCCCCCCTTTGGAGGAATAAACATGCACAGGCCCCCGCTCGCCCTTATAAAAACAGAGCGAGGGGACCAGGTATATTATTTACATATATATATATATATATATATATATATATATATATATATATATATATACATATATACATTAGGGCTGGGCTTATAATCGATAAATCGAATTTTCCATTTCTGCAGATTTATTTTTATGAAAACCAGGATTTTTCCCCATAGTTTGCAGCAGACTTAGCCCTCCCTCCACACCAGAACGGTGTTTGTCTGACAGATTTTCAGTGAAGTGACCCTTTACTCATGCCTGGAATTTAGCTGTGCGTATAACTGCAGTGAGAAGTGCTGCTCTCTACGAGATGCAGAAGTCAACTTAACCCACAAACCCTCGTTAAGAGACAACCTTCATCAGGGGAGTTATTTCTGCAGTGGATCCTGTATGATAAGGATCCAGATGGAAAGAGATCACGGATGCATGTGTCGCATATTTCTATATAAGATATGAAGTCGTTTATATGGTGGAAAAGCTATGACATTATATGCTTTATATTTGCTGGCATTCATTTATATAAACAAATAAATGTTTTTAATAAGTTAATTTATGTTTTGTAAAAGAAAAGACAAAAACTCGATTAAAATCGGAAATCGGATTTGGTTATAAAAAATCTGAGATTTTATTTTTAGGCCATATCACCCAGCCCTAATATACAGAGAGCAAGAGAGAGAGAGAGAGAGAGAGAGAGCGAGAAAGAGAGAGATTTTATATACATGTGTATATATATATATATATATATATATATATATATATATAATTTATAACTATGTAACTTACTATACTGATAACATCACAGACATGAGGAAGATGTAATGAGAAACACATTTACTGTTAAACCAAGAGCAACTTATCTGCCTTCTTCTATCCCAGTTACCTTTTTTTTCCCCTTTGATGCGTTCATTAAACCCTGATTTCTGTTCTGCAGTTTTCTTTTTCTTCTTTCTATTTTTTGGTGGTTGGCAAAAAGCAAATTGGTGCATTACTGCCAACAAGTAGTCTGGAGTGTGGACCATAATATTTCCAAGCCCAAGTTGTCAAAACATTAGTTTCTTTGCAACATTTTCCTAATCCAATGCACAACTTAATCCCATTTGGTACATTAATCATTTATCTGATTATATTTCATGTTTTCACCACAAAACGTATCAAGTCATAAGTTTCACATTTTTACAAAAAAATTATTATTTCATAGAATAAAATTAAAAAAATAAAGTTTATGGAATATAATGATTACATTATAACATGATAAGGTCCCTTTTTTGTGACAGCTTTATGCTTCCATAGATTTGTAGGTTTTTTCCTGTATTTTTGTCTCCTGCCTCTGCCTCCTGCCTGGGTGTGGCTTCCTGAGGCTGACTGGTGGTTCCCTCTACTCACCCGTGACTGCTCTTTTAAGCTCCTTCTTTTAAGTCTGCATCTGCTCACAGTTTGCAGTTTGTCTGTTTTCTTTTGAAGTTTGGATTTTTGAGCTTTCTGCTTTGACATTAACTCTGGATTCAAGCAGCCCTATGGTCTTTAACTTCTGAGGAAATCAACTCTAACCATCAGTGGGTTTGTCCTCTTACCACTCTGCAGTGTCACCACCACCTACCATGGGAAGTCAAGGTTTCATGTTCACCAGGAAAACCCTCAATGGTCAGTTAAAAGTGCAGTGTTTCATAAAATCGAAGGTCAATGATGGAAAAATTTTATATAACATTAAAAACTGTTGGTATCTAAAATAACTGTTATGTTTTTATTCTCTCAGAATGAGCCATGTTTATCTACATGCCATGGATCCACATACATGGAAACTGCTATATGATGTCATATTATGATATTGTATCAAATAAAGCATAAGATCAAAAAGTCAGAAGTGTGTGACTGCTGTGTTATATTCCCAAACGTATTGCAGAGATTAAAGCTATGAATGAATGAATGAATGAATGCTTAAAAAGTTTACAATTGAGATGTTTATACAAAATTAGCCAATAGAAAAGCACCAGCATCATAAGAAATACCCAAATCTGTAAACATGTGCTCCAGAGGTTTCAAACTGTGACAAACTAAAACATAAAGATCATTCTAAAATATGAACACAAATAAATACAGGTATATGTCAATGAAGCAACCTTTCACTCTTATTAATCTTTGTTTACTTTTTTACTTTTCCTGCAGTCTTATTCGGTTTAATAATACGAATTTCTGTCACATCTGTCAAAGTAAACTAACAAAGTAACCTAACCAAACATTTAATTGGCCTAAATCTAACCTGTGATTCTGCGTTTGTCACCTTCAATAATAATAAGCTTGCATATACCCAACAAAAGAAAAATCACAAGATGAGTCTAAATAAAGGCACATGAAGAACCTCAGTAGATTCTTTAATACATCAATCACAGTGCTTTTTAAAAGTAGTGACTATTGTTTCTTTTTAAACATGGCAGGACTTATAATTTTACACTATGTTTGAATGATCAGAGGATGACATCTGAAAGTGGAGGTTATGTATATGTCTCATGCTGCTGCTAAAGTCTCTGTCCATCACTGCATAGTTGTTTACCTTCAAATCATGAATCAGTCTGGTTTAGTCAAAGTGAGCTCATCAATGTTGAATCTTCAGCCTGCTGCAGCATATGACAGCAGCAGGTCACTTCACACATCAGCTGTTCTACTTACTCTGCTGCTCAGTCTATGCCAAATCTAATTTGGCTGTAATTCCAAATTTATTACTAGAACAAAATACATAGAAATGTATTTTGGGTCTTTGACCATTCAAAGTAACATCCAGTCAACTTTGCAGCACTTGGCTGACTATGAACAGACAATACACATACACACACACACATGTATATACACAGAATTTATCTGGCATCCTTAACTAGAAGCCCTCAGAGAGTGCAGACCTCCACCAAGCCAAAGGGTCACTCACCTAAAAAAAAACCCCAAAAGGTTCAACAGGCCATCCATTTATCAACCCCATGCCAACACTCTTAAACTTCAAGCTAATATCACTATCTATTTCCATCATCAGGATAGATGCCACCTCTTATTTCTCATTACCCTGGAAGCATACCCTTAGACACCAAAATGAAACAAATGGCTATAATAGTCTGGAAGTTATTAAAGTTATTTGTATATTTTTTGTTTTGGCTGCAATCATGGTAGTTGTTAGTATATTTAACATCTACCATGATGTCATCTTGTATTTATTTATTTATTTATTCAATGATTCTTACATTGTATGATTAGAAGCTGTAATGGAAAAATGATCTCAAAATAGTGAAGAATCTTTTAAAAAATTCCTGGATCCAGACAATGATCCGGGTTACCCCTGAAATGTAACCACATGTCTCTTATTTCATTCCGGACATTTCCTGAAAATTTAATCAAAATCCATCCCTAAAATTTTGAGTTATATTGATAACATAGAGACAGACTAAGTCATGAATAGCTATGACATCACTGTGACACGTTTTACAGATGTTCTCTCTATTCTATTCTATTCTATAATATTTATTCTATTCTCTTCATGCACCGTCTGATTCACCTTCACCTGTTCAGATCTGATCACAAACTTCTTTGGCCTTTTAAGTTTTTATTTATTTTTTTTTTATTATTATTATTTTCTATTGTTGGTGAGGTGAGCTAAAGTGTTTTTATTGTCGAGGTTATTTACTGTTGAACAGTTTGAAGACTTCCATTCAAATATGAATAAGATCAACAGTAAAGAAAGTATGATAAATAAAAATAAGCGAAATGACAAATTCAGTAGATTCAAAGCTTTCCATTTAATAATTTCAGAAACTTTTTGGTATACTCAGACAACTGAACATTTTTTTGGTTTTGGTTCCATTATCACATTCACATAAACAAGAAAGAAATCTGTGGAGATAAACTATGAGATTATGTATTGATTTAATCAAAGAGATGAAGTTATATTTATCTTCCCAAGAGCTGACACAGATGTGCATGCAGGTATTGGAGATTTACTCAGGCAAAGGACCACATAGCCTGCGAGTGTGTGCGGGAAAGAGAGGAGCATCTGGTACCAGTTTCTCACCCTGCTTCAAATTAATCAGATTTTTATGGCACCTCATTACACTGCCTATCATTGATAATCAAAACCAGTGTGATATCTTCCACATATACGTGTGCACACATAGGAACACACACACAAAGACTGAACAGTAAAGGTGTACAGAGATGGATAATCAAGTGAGAAAACACAGGCAGTGTTTGAAGAAATTGAACCACCTGTATTTCCTCAGTATTTGCAACATCATTAATCTAAGTCATTTATATTTGTCAGTTTCTCATAAGAGAGTGTGTATATATATGTGTGTTTGTGTGTCCAATTCTAGGTACTGCTGACATTACTAAGACCCATCAGTACTTGTAAGCTACCCAATGATCTTCCCAGATACTGCAAAGTAATAATATATAAAAGGTGCATTATTGCATCTATCTGCTCTCCCCAAGGATCAACTTATCTCCTGACAACAAAATACAAACACCCATACAAACTTGTTCAACTATTCGTATTAGAACATTGTTCTGATTTCCATTCACTGTGGACATCCTTACCCAAATGCTAAGTTGAACTATGAGCACAGAAATGATGAGCTGCTTCGCTACAACTGGAAGTTGGGTCTTCTAATGACTACTGGCCCAACAAAGTCAGAAATGGTACCAGAAAAAACTCTAGTAAGTTAGCAAAAACAAGAAGACACACATACACTGAGTTGCACTGAGATGTACCTCAAAGTATGTAATAGGATGTTATTGAGACATTAGTTTGGGAGGGGGGCCACTACAGCATCATGCCGAATGTTATAGGGCTATAACCTCATGAAACTGCTACCTCCTGGTATAGTCCTGGATGCACACATACGCACACACACACACACACACACACAAATAGGACCATTAGCCCTTGCTGCATCACCTCACTAAGCAAAGTGCGGAAACGAATGGCAGACCATTAGAGTTTCATTACAAGGAGTTGGCTCGAGTGGAAAGTAGAACAGGGTGAGAGTGTAAGGAGAAACGGACAGAAAGAAAGAGAACGATACACAAAGAGAAACCTTATGAGAAGATGAAAGGAAATGGATGGCGTATCTGTTTGAAAAAAAAGAGATGGAGGGAAATAGAGAAGATGAGAGGTTGCAGTTAGTATGTGTGGATATGAAAGTTGTTGTCCTGACCTCTTCTTCGTATTTGGAGAGCAAAAGTCAATTCCCTTGCCTAAGGCTGTTTTAATGTGTGCCACCTGTTTACACAGACGCACATATCCCATGGAAAAACAACAACTACATATATAACAAAACATATCTTCAGATGAACATTCTTTCTCTTTAATGTATCTCTCTCTAATTTTAATTTACAAACATATAAAGGTAAGTCATTGCATATGTACGTAAAAATAATTGAAAACTGTTGCATTTTACTTATCCTTCCTCATTTTCAGACACACTAACACCAAGAAGCACACACATACACGTACACCTCCAAGGTTAATAGTTGCTGTCATGGGCAGGGTGAGCATTAATGGAACACACAAATGCCCCAGGGAGAAAGCAGTCTGTGGATAGACAGAATGTGGGAATGATAAGAAGAGGAGGAAAAAGGGGTGAAGAACAGGAAGAGGGAGGTGTGTTATGCACTAAGCAATGAGGTGTTGGGGTAAACTATTCCTGTGAATCAATTACCCCCAATGCAAATGAGGAGATTATTTATGTCTCCATTAGTGCTGAATTATTCACACTCTCCACACGTTTATATGTGTGTGCGTATTTGTGTGGTGGGAGGAAGAGATGAACCTGTGCACCAATAAGAGCATGGGCAAATTGAGCTACAAGCTATTTACATCTTTCATCAACCATGCTTGTTCCTCATTAGTTAACACTTTTAAATCAATATGCCACCCACTCTCTCACTCCTCTCACAGTGATCTCCACTTTGTCTCACACTTCTGTGTTTGCATGGCTTCAATGTCAGTGGTAACTTTTAGGCATGGAATGAAACAATAAAAGAATGTCACAGAACAATAGTCAAGGGCCAAAGAAATCAAAGCTGTCCAACAATGGCAGCACAATTTAAAGCAATAAGCTTATCAGTATTATTTAGGTTTCAGTCTATACAACAATGGCGACATGCAATAGCTGCACTTTGGTTTAAGGCCAAATGTGAGAAAGCATAAGTTATGTGCTCAATGTGATCAATATAAGATTTTGAAGAAATAGGCTCTTGATCTCATTTATGTTTGACAGTAGGCGGCTTCAGCCAGTTTCACCTTTCGAATAGTGTTATCCCCAACTGACAGTCAGACCTCACTGTTTATGTTGATCTTGACTGTTTCTAAGGTGAGCGGTTATATTCATATGAATGCAAAATATCCCAGTTTCCCACCTTTACAAAGCAAAAACATTTGAGAGGGACTATTTGTGAGGGAATGGGTGACAGACACAACAAACCATGAGGATGTAAATGGTGAATATTTAGGTAGGTGTGGGTGGCTGAGTGTTGTCAATAAGCTAGAGTTTTAACTTTAGCTTGGCATGTCTGCCTTTCCATGGCAGTCCATCTGTTAACTACAACCAGTTTTATCCTGCAAGGCATCCAGGGGGGCCTGGAGGATATCTCATCTGACACTTGAGAAGAATAGAACTCTAGCTGGGCTGCAAGTCCTTCACTCAGATCACAGAGACAAAATCATACTCAAAATACCACCTACAGTCACAATTTAATTGGTGTATCTGGATTCATTCTTTCTGTTTTTTTTTTTTTTTTGTTGTTGTTTTTAACATCTAAATAAGTTCAGTTATACAACAGATGTAATATGAAAGCAGTACATGAAACATAAAATAATTGATTTGTAATGTTGCAGAGCTCTGCATTAGTGCACATCTGCTAAAAAAAAGACGCAAACTAAAGTTTTTAAATGCTCTGCAATTTTCTCTCTTGACTAGTTTTTGAAGTAAACACAGAACATGAGTGTAACAGCAATTACTACTGGTAAAACATCCAGAAGTCAAAGTGAAATACAACACTTTTTCCCTTGCCCCAATGCTCCATGTTATGTTCTGCTTTCATAGCTCTAAGCATTTAGGTCAATACTTGATAAAAGATCGCTCCCAGGACTGACAGGACAGACTGGGACACACTTACAAACACATTTCAGGCGGGAACAGTCTCGATTCTCATTCACTTTGAATGGAGTGAAGTATTGCATTACTAAAATTTGGATTTGCTGAGCATTGTGAATTGCTCTCTCCAGACGGGCGTCTTCCCTTCCTCCCTAAAGACAGCCGTGGTGACCCCTGTTCTGAAGAAGAGCAATTTAGATGCCTCAGTCCTCAACAACTACAGACCAGTATCCAACCTGTCGTTTTTAAGCAAAATTTTAGAGAAATCTGTTTTTTATCAGTTAAATTATTTTTTAATCTCACACAATAAATTTGAGAAGTTTCAGTCAGGTTTTAGGACCAATCACAGCACTGAGACGGCACTGGTCAAGGTTGTGAGTGATCTTAGGCTCAATACTGACATGAAAAAACTCTCTGTATTAGTGTTGCTTGACCTCAGCGCAGCCTTTGACACAGTTGACCACACTATTCTTTTAAACAGACTCCACGACATGGTTGGCCTCACTGGTACTGTTTTTAACTGGTTTAAATCCTATCTAACAGATAGAGAGTTCTTTGTTAGCATGAAGGAATCCTCGTCCAAGAGCTATAGACTAACCTGTGGTGTACCCCAAGGCTCAGTTTTAGGCCCCACCCTTTTTAATCTTTACATGCTTCCTCTTGGTGATGTCATCAGGAGACAAGGCATAAATTTCCACAGCTATGCTGATGACACACAGTTATATGTTGCCGTGACTCCTGATGAGCACGGGCCCATTGATTAGATTGTATTTTAGATATCAGAGGGTGGATGGCAGAAAACTTCTTGCAGCTCAACCAGGACAAAACAGAAGTTTTATTGATTGGACCTGAAGCTGAGAGAGAGAAACTGGAGGCCAAACTGAAAACAATAGCACTCAACCATTTTAATCAAGTAAAAAACCTGGGAGTAATTTTAGATGCAGATCTCAGTTTTGAGCCGCATATTAAAAACATAACTAAGACTGCTTTTTATCATCTAAAGAACATCTCCCGCATCGGGCCGTTTGTCTCTCGAGCCAGTGCAGAGACACTGATTCATGCTTTTATCACATCAAGATTAGATTACTGCAATGCTCTTCTTTCTGGTCTTCCAAAGAAGTACCTGAACCAGCTGCGGCTTGTACAGAATGCAGCTGCACGTCTGTTGGCAAAGACCAGAAAGAGGGCCCACATTACACCAATTTTAAAGTCTCTGCACTGGCTCCCCGTCAGCTTCAGAATTGATTTTAAGATTCTTTTATTGGTTTATAAGTCTCTTAATGGTCTTAGCCCACCTTATTTATCTGATTTGCTTTTATCTTATGAGCCCACGAGACCCCTCAGGTCCTCTGGTACTGGCCTTTTAACTGTTCCCAGAGTAAAAACAAAAACACACGGCGAGTCCTCCTTTTATTTCTACGGCCCTCGTATGTGGAACAGCCTGCCTGAGGACGTGAGGGGAGCACCTAGTGTGGATATTTTTAAAAACAGACTCAAGACCCACCTTTTTAGTTCAGCATTTTAATCATTTCTTTTATTATTACTATTGTATTTATTCATTTCTTTATTCTTAACACACTGGCTGTATTCAGCTTCTATTTATTTATCATTTATGTATTTGTTTTATCATTCTGATTCTCTTATTTCACGGGTTCTCTTATTTTATGGGTCTTAGCAATATTACTATTACTTTTATATCCAGGGTTGGTTTTTAGATTGTTTTAGATTTGGTTTTACAGTGTTTTATCTCAGTGTTTCCCCATACCACTAGACCCCAGAATTTATGACAGCGTTTCCTTGGTCCTTTTAACTTGCTTTTACCCTCTGTGATGTGTGTGTGTTTGATGGGAAGGGGTGGGGGGTGGGCTTGCTGCTATTGGGTTGGGGTTCTGGGGGATTTTACTCTCTGTAAAGCACCTTGAGTTGCTATTTCTATGTATGAAAGGTGCTATATAAATAAAGTTTGATTTGATTTGATTTAAAAGGAGTTCTAGCTCTGTAGCTTCTCTTTGCTAGTGTAGCTTGTAATGAAAAGTTGAGAAACAGTTCAACTTTTCCAAACAGCAGAGGAGCCAGCCAATCAAATTGCTACAGACTAACACAAAACTAACAATAATTTCTAGCAGGTACCTTGTTCTATCAGGAAGGATTGTTTAAACAAAATCACATGTCTTTAGATTGTTATATGCTTGATGATGGAATTTCATACATTTGTTTTATATTTTTTATCAGTAAAATGCGTTGTTTTTTATCTATATTAAATACTTAATAGGGTATTTAGAACACAATCACTATATCTCAGTGTCAAAACTGAAATAATTCACTTTTAGAAGGTAAGGAAATATTTTAAAACATATCTTGTTACAAAAGAATATATTAAATAAAATTACAAAAAAAAAGAGGTCTGGACTTGTAGAGGAAGAAAGAAACATTAAAACTAGTGATCTGAATGAAGCTTCGTTGCCCTTCAGGCATTACCGTTAAATATTTAACCATGTCCTGAACATCCAACAGTGTACCTTTTCAGTGTCCCCTCAACCAAGAGGAAACTTAGAACTTTTTCTGTAGCTGGACCGAAACTGTGGAGCCAGTTACCTCCACATATTAAGGAGGCATCTTGCTGTTTTTCAATCACTGCTTAAAACACATTTTTTTTCTCTTTGGCTTTTAACACCAATTGAGGTGTTGGTTTTTGTGATTTTCATTTTATACTTTTTTTATTTACTATTTTATTGGCTGACCATAGGTTTTTATACTTTTTACTTTTTTATTGTTTTATTTTGGTGGGAAAACAACACTTTGGTTGTTTTAAAAGTGCTATAGAAATAAAGTGGAGTTGAAGTTTATATGCAAAATTGAAAGAGCGCCCCTCAACTTAAATGTAAAAGAAGTGCAAGGACTAGACTCAGCAACAACCTAACAAACAAGGTCATTAACATCTCATTAAAAGCTTAAATGGTCGTCATTTGTAATGACAATGATAAAAGTTGGTCAGTTAGCCACCGATAGTGAAGATGGCTTATCCTTGTCATAATGATGTTTTTATGATCAAGAGGTCTTGACCAGTCAGTGCTTTTCCAGCCTCACTAAAATTTAAACTAATCTAAATTTCCTCTTTCATACCTCTGCATACACTGTGTTTTGGATAAAGTTAAATTATCCTAGTTTCAGTAAGGTGAAATTTCTGAAATTCTTTTTTATTACTTGTAGTAGTGGCAGGTTATTAGTGTGATTACAAACCAGGGTTAAGTTATAATCACAGCACACAATATCAATTTTTTTCTCACATTAAATATTGTCAAGATGTTTGGATTTGTGTAACAAAGTCTTGCTTTGTTGTTGGTAACTTTAATTTATTTTGAACATCTGGATATCTGAACTAACGCTGTATGCACGCAGTCAGTATGTAGTCCACTTCTATACTTGGAGCATTTTTCTAGTTACAGTATCGATGCTGTCACTGTGTAACGCTTTAATCTCCTGGCCAAATTAAAATGTTAACCACCTCTGCTGAAATCAGTATAACTGGAGTGGGCAAACTTTTTCCAAACTTAGTAATCCAGCTAGGTACCGCAACACTGGCAGAGCAAAATTGGAATAACCTTAATAACTATAAGAAGATGCAAAATACAACTCTAAAAGGTAAAACATAGTGCTAATTACTAAGCATAAATTGTGCTTTTTTAAAAGATAATGTGTTAATAAATGTTTTTTGCAATTACAGACCAGTTAAGATTAACACTGTGCTAAATACCTGCGGGAGTAGGAGCAAGAGGCAGGTAGGTGGGGCCATATGATCTAAATGATTTTTGGTCTTCATACATAAAATTTGTTTGACTTAGCCTGGGGAAAAGGTGTAGCCCGAGGCAGGGAGAGCAATGCACAAGAAACTGTTTTCAGTCCAAGTGTAAGCCTGGTCTGAAGCTAAACCAATGCAACAGCAATATTTCCCCAAAGGTATCATACTCAAGCTTAAATCTGATTCTAAACCTTTTCAAAATGGAGAAGGAAAATCACTGTCCAAGGTCATTTGCTTAACTGGGTATATACAGAAGCACCAACCAAGTCATTTTAGGTTAAATCAGCAGATGTAACAATCATCAGTCTGTCCTATGTGAATCTGAATTGATTAGCAGATTCCAAAAATTAATCTGAACCAACAATCCAACATACTTTAGCTCTTCACAAAATTCCCAGTCAGGTAGTTTGAAAAATTATTTTAAAAATCACACTCTTTCATCTTAAAGGCCCTGTGCTCTCACAGAGTTCTGCATTACAGAGATGGTTCTCGCCAGTAAAATCAGCATCAAATGTGGAAACTGTCAACAGTTTCCAGAGTGATAACCAAATTCCATTAGTAATAACAACGCAGTTACCTCAGAGGCTGAAAAATAAAGTATTAATAACAGCAATTATGTTAATGTCCACTTGAAGCCATACCTAAAATTTGTTGCACTGCAGTTTTGGTAGGTGAACTGCAATAATTGTGCAGCAATCACTATGACTGCATTGTTCACATTTGTCTTTTTACATGATTCAATGTTGATGTATTTAATTTAGGGCTGGCTTTAGCCTTCATGGGATCCCAAGCAGAATTTGATTTGGGCCCCCTCCTAGACAACCTCAGCACCACTGGGCCTTAACTTTTAGTGCTCATTCATTTTATACACTGTATATGTAACAGTCATTTGCATTATTTGTAGTTGGCTTACATCATACTGGTATCACTTTAGCTGTGGATTTTAAACTCAATGGGGTAGCAAATTCAGAAAAACTATTAATTATTTATTTGAACTTTTTATTATGCAGTGTAGTGTATAAAAGTTGAAACAACTTCAACAGTTTAATGTGAAAATGCAATCTTACACTGCAAAAGAGTTTAAAACTGAAGCAACTTCCTTGACTTCTTATGTAAGTGAACCTCAGACACTAAGTGACGCTGGCCCCAGTTTGAAAAAGGGGGACCAAATGTTTCATAGAACAATAAAAACCAGTCGGGACTCAAAGTTTGAGCTTTCTTCATTGCAGTTAAAGATTCAACACGGACAACGAGCTCTGTCAGCTCTGTGCTAAAAAAAAAAAAAAAAGAAAAAAAAACTATGCATGTGCCATACAACAGAGGACTTGATTAAACTAGTGGTAAACAGTATAAAATCAAGTTTTTGTGTGTATTACCAATTCTATTTAAATCATTCAATGATGTATTTATGTTTTTTTTTTTATTTGTTTATTTATCAAGATATCTTGACATTTCAAGCATATTTGGGGGTTCCTCGTTGGTGTGGGGACCTTAAGTGGCTGCTTAGTTTACTGCTCTAACTTAATTTACTAAATTTTCATGTACTTAATAAACATAATACTATTAATTCTTGAAATCAAACATCAAGCAGCAGAAATTGTTTACTGGTCCTTGAATCTCTCTCACACAGTTAATCTTCAGAGGCATGTCATGGAAGTGGATAATCACGGGCCTCTTCGCTCTTGCTAGTCGCCCACATTTGCTTTCCCTGGTGCTTTGGGTTGAGGTTTCCTATTGTGAGTGCGTTTCCGCCATAGCCTCAGTCTCTCTTCATTTGTCATCCGACTGCACAATGGTAGTGGTTGCAAGATGCTCTCTGTGGTCAAACCACCCTCCGAGGTCTTGAAATCCACCTGACAGCTGAACTCCCAGCAGCCTGCTCTGAGGGCTGCGACTCCCTGCTACTCTTTGGAGCCCCGCAGTGATGTCATAGTTTGCCTTGGCTGTTTATTGTGTTGCTGAATACCCAGCACTCCTCCCTTCTCTTCTGTTTGTGTAGAAGTGTCACACCATTTTCCTTATTGCTTTGTTTTATTCATGTTGTCAGGTATAACACAATAACTGCAACAATTTTTTGCAGTCCAATTCTGCATGTGGTGTGTGTGCTATTAATGGGCATTTTGCGGGGGTTTCGTCTGTAGTTTAATATATGCCTCACTGACTGGACTTGCACTTTTTTCAATGACACAAAGTCCTAGATACACAGAGAAGCAAACACCTAGATTTCTGACTGCAGGAAGTAAACAAACTTAATGGGAAACCAGGGACCTGGTCTAAACACAGGATGAACTTCAAAAGTGTTTGCTTGTGCAGCAGCAGAGGATTGGCCTGCACTCATCCCTGTAGCTCACTCTGCTCTGCTAACCCACAGTGGAAATATGGTCCTCATACTCCTCCATTGTTATTGAAGAAGTGGAAAACTTTATAGGTCACTTGGGAACAATGAGGTGGCTGCACTGGTGTGGAAAGTAAATCCACTAAATGGAGGCAATTTCTTTTTTGTAAGTGTTACTTAACATTAGTTAATTGTCACACAGCCAATTTCCCTATTGCTTTGTTTCATTCACGTTCCTATACATGAACAAGTTAAGCAATGTGAAACTAAGGTAACATAAAAGTAAGTAATGTTACTTAACATTAGTTCAGGAACCTTTACTCGAGATGGGCTGTAATGCGATCTAATTTCAACATTTGTGATATACAAATATGCTTATAAATGCAGGATTTGAGCAGTCTGTTACAGTACAACATTTTACTGATTTAGCTAGGCTATTGTTTCACTTCATCAGTGTGCCACTGTCAGCTCTGAGATCTTAAGAAAAAGGTTACTATGATATGTTTATTACACATTTTATTGTTGGAAAACTTATTTGCAGTTTTAACTAACAACCTAATTAAGCACATCTAATGTATGTTCCTGAATATTCTAAGACAACTGTCCATTAGCAGCCGCATCTTTGTCAGAGGTCAGGAGAAGTCAGACATCAGGTCCAACACATTCTCAGCTGCTCTAAAGGGGATAACGAACAGGAACAAAAAGCAAAAATGAATGTGAATCAGTATAAATAGCAAACAGTAGTGGCATTTCAACAAATGTATTTGTAAAGGAAGAAATTACAGGTCAAATTTAAAGTAATTTAGTCAAGAGAATTTAGGCTGCATTGCAGAACAAAGGAAGACTGTGGAGCAGAGAGAACAGAGCTTTGGCTCCTGTCATAGAGCTGAAATAAGCAGAAGTGTCAACTGAACACTGGTTTGGTATAGGCTGCAGAAGCTTGGGCTGAATTTGTGGCCATGGTGGTGGTGAGGGCTGAACCACTGTTGGCTGCAGTAGCTTGGACCCAGGTGTGGGCTGTGGCAAGGATGTTGGCTCTGGTGAATTTCTACATGAAAGTGACAGTATTATTCAGCCATTGTGTTGCATCAGATGAACAGACATGAACAAAAAAAAAAAAAAACAAAAAAACAAAAACTGCTGAACAAAATATTATCACTTACAAAACAGGCTAAATATGCAAAAACTGTTCAAATGGTATGCAAAGTTAAACAACAGTTGGTGAGTGAGAAGACAAAGAAGAACCATTAATAATACCACTGATAGTGTGTTCAAGTAAATGCTTAAATGAGCCGTGCCATGAAAATATGGAAACATGGAAATCAGCAAAATAAAAACATAGATTCAAAGATTCTATATAAGTTGAGAATAAAGCAGCATGAGGCCTGTAACTGATGTCAAACATAATGTTTCCCTCAATGTGTATAAAACTGTGGAGCAAAATGTCTGCCTGATTCTGAAAACTGAATCCTTACAATCAGGCATAACATTTTCTGCTGTACAGAGACAATCAGCTCATAACAGAGTTCTATAATAACTTTTTTAACTGATAGCACTGCTAGCAACCAGGTGCAAACACTACAAATTGACAAAGTGAATGTTTCATCTTACTTAAACAGAAAAATGGAAGGAGTCTATCTGTCTTCCTTTGTCTATTGTATTAGTTTTTAAATATGAAGAGAAAAGAGTTGTAATTGTTAAAGAGCCTTAAGGAGTAACATGGTTTTGTCAATTTCCACAATAGCTATGTGTGGTCACATGAAGACCTAGCAGATGACTATTCAGCCCTGTTGTGAAGTAGTGAAAGTCTGTTGCAAACACAGCTTTTTTTCCGCATGACTGCTCAGCCTGTCAGACACTAAAAAAGGCTGCCTCTGCTTTACTCTTTCTTGCAATCGCCAACTTGAAGACACAGCCAGGCTGTAGTGAAAGCACACTGCTCGCTCAACCAGAGTCTTCCCTAGTCAAATACAAGGCCCTCCAAGGATCTGTGTCACAAGGGAATTGTTTTAATTTCACGCTTTTTTCACATCCTGGAGGTCAGCACAAAGAAAGAATGCATAAAAGCTAAGCTAAGGCTTACCCAATACCTCACAATATCAGACTATTACAATACGATGTTTTAACAAAGATAAAGCAACTTACATGGTATTTTGCAAGATAATCGTTTGTAAAACAGATATTGGCTTTATCTTTTATGTTTAATCTGTCTTCCTGTACTAGGAGTAGAAGGAATTTCCTTTTAGAGCTAAATAAATTCCCAAAAGGAAGATGCTGGTGAAAAAGATGCTTCCTGATCAACATTCAACAAAATGTCTGTGTCATTTATTTTGACCATGATCATACTTCTAACTTATTCACATGACTAAATTCATTGTTTTTACATATAAATGTAATCAAACCTTAACCATTCAGTTGACCTATGAAAGCAAGAGAAATCATTAATCCTGATAATTTCTATTTGTGATGTCCGGAGGGGCGAGACATTTTATTGCTCCTCATGGACAACTTCTAAATACCCAGCATTTTTTTCTCTACATATACTTCCGTCTTTCTCTTTTCTCAACTAGCATCTATCATACTAATTTCATTAAATTTTAGGCCAGATAATTTATTTCTTATTTCATTCCTGATTTCCTCTAATATTTTGTGATGTGAACTATTGGCAGCTAGCACTACTAATTCCTTTTCTCCCCCACCTAATACCCCTATAACCCTGCATAACCCTGCAGCTTGACAAGAAAAGAGCAGGAAATCCTCCCTATGCTTACCCTGATCCCACAGACTTTCACCCTTCTCTAAATAGCTCAGACAGAGGTCTTTATTACGGAGGAGAAGGGGGCTTAGAAAAGAAGAGAATGATTAAAGAAGCACAGATGGCAGCTTTTTACTTCAGCAAATTGTACAGGTATTAGGAAAAGTTGACATTATGCAGACAATAGCACCAAAAGAATACAAACTGAAAATATAGACAGAATCTGCATGTGTTTTTACCCATGTTACTAGTTTGCATTCTACACAAGCAAGTCATTTTAATGGTTGTATTGTAGTTTTGTTCTTCTTATTCACTCACTGACATCGTTGTCAGCTGTTGTCTTTGCCCGTTCTGTCACTCTGTCAATAAATAGCTTTTGAGTAGTCAGCCACTACTGCTTGGTCAAATTAATTACTTCCAACTTTGGATCAAGCTCGTGTCTTGATCATTATACTAATCCATCTATCTGAGGTCTTTCTTCTCTGTGCTTGCAGTGGAGTGGAGCAACATTGTCTTGAGGGACTGTCTTGCAGGAAAAAAGTAATTAAAGTGTGTCCAAGAAATTGCTGCATTTGTGGCTAAGAGCTTTTTGAGAAAAGATCAAAAAAAAAATGGTTCACCAGGTCTGAAAAGTTATAAACTCTTGTTGGCAGGGCTGTAACCTGATAAAAGGGGCTGATGATATATTTCTGTGGATTTCACATGTAGATTATGTTATATTAAAGCAAGTTCAAGCGTGTTATGGAAGCAAATCTGGACCATCATTCAAATTAAAATGAATTAACAAAATTGCTTTTTCATTTTTACATTTTAGCTGCATTTTTTTTACTCGTAAATAAAATGAATAATTAATCATCCAAACTGGATTTTAATTTTCTTCTTTAAGTCTGCTCATTTTGTAACCTAATTAAAAAGAAAAAGGGTGTTTAGGATTTAATTTTCAAAAGATGCCCCAATAAACAATTACCAAAATTCAATTTAATATGTCAAATTTGAATATTAAAATGCATTAGCATAAAGCAGTGTTCATTTCAAGGTCATTGCTGCATTTGCTGAAAAAAAATCCAAACTGCATTTTAATTTTATTCTTTAAGACAGTTCATTTTATGACATAATTATAAAGAAAACAAAGATATTGCTGTTTCATTTTCATGCCCATCCCCTCGAAAAAAAGAGTCTATAACTCTATTTGAATTTGCAATCCCAGGCAGCTCAGGAGAGCGACGTCAGTGGCCGCTCTTCTTCTTCAGCCCCTTATGGCAAGTGGGTGTTGCCATGGATCACCAGCCTAGAGACTGTCATGTAACGTATATGTTTTAGGAAGACAACAACCTAAAAATGACCACCAATAAAATGCAAAACCGAAAGAGACAACTCTTCATGCTTCCTATTCAATCTGGTTGAAAAGGTGTGCTAAGCGCAGCAGATTCCTGTGAAGACACAACAATAATACTCTAAAGAAGCTACTTTAAACCAAGTGTGACAGAGGAGTTTTAAACTTTATGTAAATGTGTAAATGGAAGATTTCAAGGTTCATTTTCTAATAGATTTAAGAACGCTCCACAAAAAAAAAAATCCTTGTTTTGTCATTTAGATCAGATTGAATGGAAATTCTGTTTACAAATTTTGTTTACAAAATGTGAAAATCCTAAATGGATCTTAACACTTTTTTTGACAGCCATTATCTTAAAAGATGGTTATTAATGTGTTTGATGACTAGATTAAATAAGTTTCTGTGTTGAAGATTAGCCAGTTTTACGTTTTTAAAATATCCATTTGTATATTATGAATATAGCCACTGTTCTGTACAAAGTCAAGAAAAGTTTGATCTATTTGAGAACAAAGCTGTAGATATAATGCTGAAATTGTAACATTATAGCTCATTATATTATTGTTTGTGATATACTATATTTTTATCTAAAAGCAACCAGATCTTGTGATGAGTTCTCCTTCAGATAAAGGCTAATGTGCATTTTCATCTGGCATCACAGGGATCAGTAGTGTTTGAAGGAAATTTTTTGCTCTGGACTGTAACTGTTCCTAAGAGAAAACATTTGCAGCTTTAATGGTGGAATAGCAGACAACCTAATGGGACAACAAGCCATATATATATATATATATATATATATATATATGTAGGATCTTTTGGATTTACTTGACAAAAGGGTTTGCTTCTCCAATCAAGTCCTGCTGAGCACACACTGATTGAGGTCAAGAACACTCAGTTAACATTCATAAACATCCACTCTTTATTCATTTGTAACACCATACATCTGAATAGTGTTCAGATATTCTTTTACCTAATTTGAGCTGAACAATGCTGTTCTAACTCGCAAATGTGAAGCAAGTGCCATTTTTTTTTTTGCAACACTGATGGATGTCCTTGCCAAAAATTAATGTTCATCTAATCCTTGCCTGCATGCACCCACAGGAATGTGACTTGGCAGAAGCCACAAGATCTTGCAATGATTTTTGCTCCAGATACAAGTGGTACATCTAAGCAATGTAACCACATGAAGTTCGACATGACATAGTCATCAATAATCTTTCTAAAATATTCAACTGGGGAACTATGTCTCTCCTCAAAAGTGCAAGAAGAAAGCATTGTCTTAATTTTGCTGCATCTATGCCCATTTCTTAGAGACAAGAAACTGTATGTTAGGCTTTCTATGCCATGATTATGCCAGTTTGTTTTGTGTGCTTCTCATGTATGAGCTCCCGGGTTCAATCCCCAGCATCTGCAGCCCTGAGGGTTGATCTCAGTGATCACTGAGGGCTGGTCCCAAGCCCATATAAATTCAGAGGGTTGCATCAGGAAGGGCATAACTGCACAACTGCAGACAGAAATGGAAATAAAAGGTAAATAAATGATATACAAAACGTTGAGTTTTAGAAGAAAGCTGCAAAAGAGAAAGCAAGGACCAGACAGATGAATAGTACAAGGCCTTTGTTTTGGCTTGGCATAGACAGCAGCACACTAACTGACTCTGTCCACTTTGTGTCATGGACTGCCACAGAGTACAATTTTATCTGTTGTGGTGCTCCCACAACATATTTTGTTACATGGCTGCTGGTCTGCTTTCTCAGTGTATGTACAGGGCACATTGCTGTTGCTGGATGTCATGACGTTGCATCCTTTCACCTGTTGCTTGTTTTATTTTGTGTAACTTTAATTGTGAGACTGACACAATTGTCACTAAGCCTGCATAGGTAAATATGCTTATAAGGTAAGATGCAACTGGTAGGAAAAGAAACAAGATAAAGACAAGCTACAGACTAAATAGCTGAAAGAGTGACAGCTTTATATTTGGATTTACTGTGCTGTGAAATTTTGACCATGTCATACTGTAGCCCACCCTGACTCATTATTCTGTTGGGACCAGAACACAGTCCGTGAAAGATAATAATGTATTTGATTAACGATTAACTGATTTGAGATCTTTAGTTTAAAATAATTCTGAGCCATTAACAATTCATTTTTTTACAGGTGGGAAATTTCAGTATCATTACATTTCTGGGGGCAAAGTTGTCGTACTTAAACCACCAACAATCACAGTTGGGTCTAAAATGTTAATATTCAGTTAAATAAATTAGGTTAAGTACTGAAAACCTCAAAACTTAATGAATCACAGTTTGATTTTAAGTATCTGGATGGTTAGTAATAAATTCCATAGTAAACCATTCCATAGAACCCCAAGCACCAGTGCTTATTTCCACAGTAAAGACTATTGCATGTGGTTTCAGTAACCACTGATATGCTGCTACTATTCATGAACAGCTGGACTGTTGTCACATCTGCATAATTCCTGTTTTAAAAGCAAAGTGATAGACTGTATTAATGACATTCTGCTGTGAGAACACAGACCTGTAAGGAATGGCTGTACATACTGACTGATTTCCTGGAATAATAAACCTCATTTGATGGTATTTGTTGACATCTGTGCAGAATGAGCAGCTGTTTCCAGCAGCTGGACTAGTGTTAACAACACAGAACAAGTTCCTCCCACATGTGGATCAGGTATGACTATTATTTTGTGTAAAACCAATATGACTGAAATCAACATTAGTGGTTATTTAATGTTAACTGCATTTGTTTCCTTATATAGGATATTATTTTTATGCACTGGTATGTATGAACACATTTACTATAAATTGGACTAATGTGGATTTATTTTACTTGTATCACAATAAATTGGCTTGAACTGGTTATATGTAAAGTGCCTTGAGATTGCTTGGTTGTGAATTGGAGCTGTACAATTAAACTGAACTGAAATGAATTGATTTTGTAGGGCCCATAACTCAGCAACATAGTCCTTTACCCCAGATAACATATGAAATAAGTATTTCTACAATTCTAAAAAGCTAAAATTGTTGACACAAAAGGTTTCTTTTTTTCTGTCTTGTTTTACATCTGAAACAGTTTGCAGTCTCGGTAAATCACCACATGACTAATGGCTGTCCCAGCAGCCACTAATCATTGTTTAGCGTTTATTTTTTGTTGTTGTTGTTGTTTTCTATAAAATCAGGAGTCAGTCTGGGCACTCTTAAAATTAGAATTACCTTTTGCACATAGACATCATTGCCACACAAAAAATAACATGGCTGTTGACCTAGTTGTATCAGACTACTACAATGTGTTTTTTAACATCACCATTTTTATCCCACAGGAGGCCCCAGTGAGAGCTTTGAGGAAATGATATACTTCTGAAGTGACTGCATTGCATTTACTGGCATTGTGTGATTTTCTTGTAGACCATTTTAACAACAAATTAAAATCAGCAATCGATTCAGCAGCTCCACTTAAAATAAAAACTGTAAAACGCAAAGTGAACCCATCATGGAGAAACGAGGACATTAAAGAACTAAAACACAAGTGTAGGATAGCAGACAGGAAATGGATAAAAACTAAACTAACAATTCATAATGAAATTTTTCATGAACAAGTTTAAAATCTACAACAACACAATAAAATGTGACAGAGAACACTTCACTTCTCAAATCTCATTACTAAAAATAAGAACAATCACAAATTCTTTTTTAAAACCATTGATCTTTTGATAAATGCTGATTTTAACAAATCTTCCATGCCACCATCAGACACTGCATGTGAGAGTTTTGCAGACCACTTCAGAAAAAAAATCAATATAATACAATCTATTATCTCAACAAAATGTTGACCTTAACAGATCTGAACTTTTGTTTTTACCTGGGGAAACACTGGAGTTTTGTCCTGTTGATGCAAAGATGGTTGGTCGAGTGTTTTCCCAGTTGAACCCAATAATCTCCCTTTTAGATCCAACTCCCACATCACTTTAAAAAACATTTTATGGTTTCTTTGAGTATGAGCTTTTATATATTCTAAACTTTTCTCATCAGCCTTAAAAATTGGCAGTAAAACCCCTTCTGAATAAGAGGAATTTAGACCCCATTGTTTTTAATAATTACTGTCTTGTATCCAGCTTACTGTTTTTAAGTAAAATTATAGAAAAGGTGATTTTTAATTGAGTTAAACAAGTTCTTAAATAGAAACAATATCTTGGAAGAATGTCAGTCCTGTTTTAGAACAAACCACAGTGCTGAGACGGCCCTTTTAAAGATTGTTAATGACCTCAAATGTAATTTGGACACACAAAAACTTTCAGTCCTGGTTCTACTGGATCTAAGTGCTGCCTTTGATACAGTAGATCACCAGATCATATTAAACAGACTTAGAAGTCTGGTGAGCCTCTCAGGATCTGTTCTTAACTGGTTTTCCTCCTATCTCACAAATTGATGGTTTTATGTAAGTACAGATACCTGCTCCTCAAGAATCCATTAAATAAAAGAATCAGTTTTAGGCCCAGTTCTTTTTAATCTGTACACGTTGCCTCATGGGGATGTCATCAGGAGACAAAGCAACGATTTTCACAGCTATGCTGATGATACACAGCTTTACATTACAGTGTCTCCTGATGACCTGGAGCCAGATAATGTCCTCTTAAACAGTATTTTAGATGTAAAGTCATGGATGGCAGAAATATTCCTACAGCTCTGAAGAGCTGAAGTTTTAATTATAGGTCCTGAAGACAAGTGAGAGATTATTTTATGCTGATGCATGTTTTCAGATTATTGCATTGCCCTGCTCTCTGGTCTTCCTAAAATGAGTATTTGTAATTTACAGTTTTTCCAGTACTCTGCACTCTTGAGTTCTGACAAGGACCAGAGGGCGGGAACACATTATACCAGTTTTAAAATCCGTGCATTGTACATTTCAGGATTGATTTTAAGGTTTTTGTAGTTGTCTTAATGGTCTTGGGCCTTCTTATTTTTTTGGACCTGCTTTTAAATTATGAACCTTGCGGACCCTGAGGTCCTCTGGTACGGACATGGTTGTTGTTCCTAGAGTAACAAATAAATCTTATGGCGAGGCCTCATCCCATCACTATGGTCCTCATCTATGGAATAGTCTGCCTGAGGGCCTCAGGGCTGCAGAGACTATTGATGTTTTAAGACCTAACTTTTTAGCTTAGCTTATAACTAATTTTTGCTCCATTTATTCACTTTTAAAATAATCTTACTTATTTATTAAACTTGGTATTTTATTTAATAACTATCCATCCATCAATTTTCTTCCGCTTATCTGGAGTCGGGTTACTATTTATTTTAATTCTGCTTTTCTTGGTTTTATTTGTTCTTACAGTTTTAGATTGATTTGACTTTTGTTTTATTTATTTATTTTCTCCACTCCAATGTTTTTCTCATAAAGTTTCTCTGCATTAGGAGCTATGCCGGCTCTGGTCACGTGGTCATTGCCGTGGGGATTGTACTTGTCAGGGTAGTCGGGGCCCTGCACTGCAGCCTTATGATTGTGATGTGGGTCGGGTCTGCCCTGATCTGGGTCATTCCCATGGTGACAACCTTTGTGGTCCCAGGTTGGATTATTTCTTGGTGTGAATGGACCCGTAGGACATTGTTTCCTCACCTGGTGTCAAGACATATGTTTGTTTATACTGTTATTTTTTGTTAGAGGCTGTTTATTTTAGAGTAGGGTCAACAGGTGGGAGTGGGACTCATTGTCCGTTTAGCTTGCGTGTGAGAGAATATAATTAAGTGTGTGTGCTTTGATTTGTTTTGTGATAAACTTTGGTTGTGCTGTGTTTTTATTATTTAAATAGTTGTTCTTATTATATAAAGTACTTTGTTCTGCTCTTATGCATGAAAAGTGCTTTATAAATAAAGTTTCATTTGATTTGAACAGAGAATAGAATGCTTGTACAGGACTGGTGGCAAGTATTTCATTTTTTTGATTTGTAAATATACCACTGATACTCAGAATATCAGAAAATTGTATTGGTTCATTTTACCCATGGGCACTATGATTACATGGCTATTTGTGGCTATTTATCAAGTTGTTGAAACATTTCACAAAAAGTTTAAAATCTTAACTTGGTCATGTTAAGAAGGATTCATAAACAAGATTATTAATTCTCTGGAGAGAATAAATGTCTGCACAAAATGTCATGACAATGTATCCAGTGTAATAGCCTGGAAATTTCTGTCTGGACAAAAGCAGTGGGCTGGGTGGCAGAGCAACTATGAGCAAACTAGGAAAAGACTGCTGCTAGTGTAGTTAAAAATGAGTAGTAGTAGTAGTAATATTTTTATGACATGTTATATTTGTAGAGGCAATGGGAGATTTGTCCATGAAACTACCTGTCTGTGTTGAAAGCCTCTTTAATGACAAAGCATGAACAATTAAGTTAAAAGATCAGAATCTTGGAAAGGTCCGTTCTTTTTCCTAAGATAACAATTATGATTTTGTATCCCAGGATTTTATTTGGCATTTTCTTAATAATAATAATAATAATACATTTTATTTAAAGCGCCTTTCAGGGCACCCAAGGACGCTGTACAAACAAATAATAAAACATTAAAAGTACAGGAGAGGCAGACATATACAACACAATCTAAAAATCTAAACATAAAGGGCAGAGTGGCGAGGATGTGATTGAAGATAATGTTACAGAGAGTATGCTGTTCTGAAAAGATGAGTTTTGAGTTTGGAAATGAAGATGAGGAGAGAGTCGGTATTGCGGAGGTCAGGAGGAAGTGCGTTCCAGAGCTGCTCTGCTCCCCATGGTGCTGAGACGGGCAGGAGGGACAGAGAGATGGATAGAAGAGGAGGAGTGAGGACATCTGGAAGGGGTGACTATGTGGAGAAGATCTGAGAGGTAAGGGGGTGAGAGTTTATGTATGGATTTGTATGTATGGAGGAGGATCTTGTATTCTATCCTGTACTTGATGGGAAGCCAGTGGAGTTCTTGCAGGATGGGAGTGATGTGATGAAAGGAAGGAGTTCGGGTGATGATGCGGGCAGCAGAATTCTGAACCATTTGGAGTTTCTGAAGGGATTTTTGTGAGAGGCCAAAGAGGAGAGAGTTGCAGTAATCCAGGCGGGAGGTGACAAGGCTGTGCACTAGGATAGAGGTGGTGTGGGGGGTGAGGGAGGGGCAAAGACGGCTGATATTGCGCAGATGGAAATAGGCTGAGCGGGTGATGTTATTGATGTGTGAGGTGAATGATAAGGTGCTGTCGAGGATGACACCCAGACTCTTGACCTGAGGGGAGGGGGAAACTGAGGCGCTGTTGATGGTGAGGGAGAAACTATTAACTTTGGAAAGGGTGGATTTGGTGCCAATGAGGAGAATTTCAGTTTTATTACTGTTCAGTTTTAGGAAGTTGGTGGTGAACCAGGATTTTATTTCCAGGAGACAGGCAGAGAGGGAGGTAGGTGGGAGCGTGGAATTTGGTTTACAGGACAGGTAGAGCTGGGTGTCATCCGCGTAACAGTGGAAATAGATATTGAATTTACGGAAGATGAGACCAAGGGGGAGGAGATAGGTGATGAATAGAAGAGGCCCCAGGACAGAACCTTGGGGCACACCTGTGGAGACTGGGAAGGGATCGGAAGTGAAAGATTTGAGTTTGATGAACTGAGAGCGGCCACTGAGATAAGACTGAAACCAGAGAAGGGGAGTAGAGGTGACACCAAGTGAGGAGAGTCTGCTGAGGAGGATGGAATGGGATATGGTGTCAAAAGCAGCACTTAAGTCAAGGAGGATGAGAATGGAGAGAAAACCAGAGTCAGCTGCAAGGAGAAGGTCATTGGTAATTTTAATAAGGGCTGTTTCTGTGCTGTGACGGGGGCGAAAACCAGATTGAAAAGGCTCGTAGAGATTATTGTTGGATAAATGGGAATGAAGTTGAGAAGCAACTTTAGCTGAGAGAAGTCGTTTGATGACTGCCAAGTTTCTGTCAAGCAAAGAAAGTCAAGCTTACGGTCTATGAGGAGATCCTGAATGAGATGACCCTTGTTCGTGAGAGAACGGATGTTGAGCAGACCGAAGTGAACAGTGGAGTTGTTGAGCTTGACCGGGGGGTTAGCCGACCTTGCTAAGCTTGCTAACACCCCGTGATTAGCAGCCCTACCGGTGTTTCTAGGAAGATGACGAGAGGTGGACCAGATGGATTTAATTTCCATGGAGGAGCTCCTGTTATGGACAGTGCGGCGAGACCCGCGGTGGATGTATCTCCGGCGGGGAAGGAAAGCGATGTCCGGGTGGAAGTGAAGCTCGGCCGGTGGTAGGAGAGTAGACTGATGTCGGTGGAACCAGAGTAACTCAGCTGCTGGGTAGCGGTGTAGTCCAGCCACTGGACGAAGGCAGGACGACAGGAGCGACCAGGTGAGCAGAAGGCAGACATACAGCTTGCTGGCCCACATTTCTGCTAAGATAGCCAGGTGGACCAGTAGACGCCGAGGTGATAGGGCAGGTAATGAAGTGCAATCGCGCCAACAGCAAACTTAAATAACCGGTGTTAAAATCGATCACACCATCAACCACGCTTAAAAAATCACAAGATTAAAGTCGGAAAAGAATGGAGGAATTAAGAAAAAAAAACACTTTAAAAAACACTTAAAAACTTTTACCCGTGGGTAGCGGCAACCAGACGTGCCAGCGTCCACCCAACCCGGAAGTATGTTGGAAGTATAATGAACTGAAGCCATCTCTAAATGTTGCTGCAGTAGTTAACTGACACATATCTGTGACAAATCTCCAGACATCTCAAGCACACATGTAAGCCCATGTCTGTAATCTAACATTGCACCCTGGGTAATTTAAGTAGCCAACTAAGGCAGAAATGTAGCATCTTACATAAGACAGCAAATTGAAATCCCAACAATTTCTCAGAATGCTGAGAGGTCTATCACTGGCAAAGGTTTAGCAATAAAGTGAAAAAATGAGTAAGCACATGTATTCAAAGGTGGCACTTTTTCCCCTTTTTAGACCACCTCTCTTATGCCTTTGCAGAATTCCTGGACACGCATGTGATCAGTAGAGAGATAAATGGTAATCTCAGTAGGCATTCCCACACAAGCAAACACATGAATAAGTGCACATGTGCAATCTCATGCATACACAAACACACAAACAAAATCACAGTTTCATGATAATCCTTAATGCATATGAAAGGGCACGCAAGCAGTGGTATGGAAAATAGGTATGAGGGCAGAGAGGGGGACAAGAGAATGGAAAAAAGACAGACGGGAGAATAGTGGGGGTAGCGATGGGGTGAGAGGGAGAGGAAGGAGCCAGGCTTTATTTAATCTCAGTAGAAGTGTCGATAGTGCAGAAAGTTCAGCAAGCTGGATCAGTGGTTAAGCTTTGAGTTTTACTTTAACTGTTCAGCTCCTTTGGCAGCGCAGCATGTGTGTGTGTGTTTGTGAGTGTGTGTTTGAAAGACTGTGTTGAAGACATTAAACACAGTACAAAGAAGCAAGAACAGGGTGCTGCTAGGAGAAATGTATTTAATCAAGTCAGAACAAAGGAGTTGTGTAATTTTCTCCAGAGGGGAAGAGAGAACACTAGTTTCCTCTTAAAGAAAACAGCCAGTTTCCTCAAGGTAAATGTGTTGTGGTCTTACATTACCAAATCACTTGATTTTTAAATACATATAGTATAGGTTGATGGGTAAATGCTCATTTACATTAATGCCAGCATTTACATTTGTGGGATACTTGCAATGATGTGTGCTCACAGGAGCAGATACAAAAGACACACTATTTAAAAATTGTTCTTAACATTATTAAATTAATTTGGCTAATCTTTTCAAATTAGATGAATGACTGTAAATTGGAAATTTATTTATGTTTCCTTAATCTTTTCAGCTTCTCTGGGGTTTGTTGGGAATGGATTCCTCTTCCTGCAGAGCTGTGCAACACATTTTCTTATTTTGATTGAGGTCAGTTTCTGTGTGTGTATTTAAAGTGCCAACAGGGTTTGCATTAAGATACAAGTTGCACCAGAAAATTGCATGTCTGGGATAAAGGAGACACTCCTGTGTCATCTCCTGAACTGGAAATCATTATTCATGCTTTTATTTCATCACAATTTCATCACAAAACCTCTTTAGAACAGTTACAAGTCATTCAAAAATGCTGCTGCCTGGCTTCTGACAAAATCCTCAAAGTTTTCTCATGTGACTCCAATTTTGATGCAACTGCACTGGTTTCCAGTTTATTTCAGAGAGCAATTTCTTTTACTGACCTGGAGATCTCTTCATGGACAGGCATCAGCTTATATCAGAGATCTTTTGAAGCCATATCTCCCTGGCAGGTCCCTAAGGTCCTGCAACCAGGGCCTGCTGATGGTGCACCATACAAAGTTAAAAACTAAAGGAGACTGAGCTTTCTGTGGCTTTCAGTGGCCCCAGAATGATAGAGATGTTATATAAATACTTTTACTTACTTGCTTACTTACTTGTCTAATAAGTCTACTTTTTTTTTTAATCAGACCTTGGTAAAAATAAATTTGAGGAGTTTTATTCCAGCTATGAGGTAAAGCTTTATTCGTTACCATTTTCGACAACACTTGCATCTTGCAGTCAGCTGTTGCAGCAGGGATGCATGTTAAAACAGATTATATAATTCCAACGATATATTTTTCACTTTTGGGGCTTGCAAAGTATCCACAACACATATTGTAAGTGCCTTTAACTGTGAGATGGTCCCATCAATAGTTTTGTTTACATGTAGCACTTAGTCTCCATGTAATAAATGTCCAATCAGAATAAAAGTGCATCATGTAAACATGTCAGCTGATACTCATTTGGCGAGAATTTTCAATCCGATTGAAAGGGGTGGTTCAAACCTTTTCACGATCGGATCATTTTGTGAAACTAGTCGAAGTAACTTTTAACATTTAGTTACTTACTGTCCAGGAGACGAGCTAGCTTTGAGTCAAATTGTAGCTTCTTTATCTGGTCAATGTTTTGTTCCACTCTTTGCCATTTTGCTTTGAAAATATGCGCTGCCACTGCACGCTGGCTGAAGCCTTTTATAGGGAGGGATGACCGAGGGCTCCGAGAGAAGTTAGGTGACGGCGATTCACATGGACGTATATGAACATGCAGCCGACCAGCTGGTAAACACAGGTCAACACAGAAAGACGATGTTTATGTCATGCTATAGGTCTACTCCCGATCAAATTACACCTCTAGTTCTTCACATTTTCATTTGTTTAATTCCCCCAATCTAGAAATGATGAATTTCTGCTTTTTGCCCTTTCAAGGATTATTGTGCATTTCGGCACTCAAAAGGTTAAACAAAAAAATTACAAAAGCAATTCTTCCCAACTTCCCAATGATCATATTAAATCTGCCCATCATGTAAACACAACTGATGGAAAAACTATCCAGCGCCCTTGTAAACATGTCAGCAGTAATCTCCAATCAGACTAAAGTGGTGTCAAGCCAATCGTCTTTTATCTTGTCTTTTAGATCTCTCTCTCAAACTTTGTTCTTAAACTGTTTCAGTTAAAGAGACAGGAACTAGAAGGAATAGTTTTAATTCTATGAAAGAAGAGTGGCATCATCTGTTTGTGTTGTGTTTGCGCGCTTGGGTGTGTGTGTGTGTGTGTGTGTGTGTGTGTGCGTGTGTGAATGTGTGTGATTCAAAATGTAAAGTAGATAGCATTTGTGTTATTCTACTCTTACATTTTTAATATATGTTTTTACATTGTAAAGCACTTTGTATTGCATGATAATGTATGAAAAGGGCTATACAAATAAAGTTTGAATTGAATTGAATTGAATTAAAGCTTTTCAACGTTTTTCAAAAAAATTATGTCATGGGGCTGAATGTTGAGACACTTATATTCTAACTCTTGCAATGTAAAGAGCAGTTAAATTTTTAGAACCTGAGGGAAGACCAAACTCTACAATGACAAGGATTTCACCTATCCACAAGAATCTAACATGGTGTAGACATTTGTTTAAGCTAATCAAAGTTTCTTCCTAGATTAAAAATCAACCTGTTCTAAACCGCTCAGATTATTTCTCCTCAGATGTTGCATGTGCATTTGCCTTCATGAACCAACAACCATTTTCACAGTATCCAATAAATATTAATAAGTTTAAAGATGTGTTGTGTATCCTGAGACTTTATTAATTTTTGACACAACTCATAAGATCAATACAGCATGCTATGCAAGAGATTGAAAAATAAATTTGTCACTATTCCCTGGTGTGCAAACTCAAGGATTGTGAAATTGTTTTTAGAAACCTATCTTTGTTTTTTCTGTGGCTTATTTTTGTATCATTTGTTTGGTATTATGCAATGCAGTGCAGAAATTGGTCTGAACTATACACTTGAATTGTTTTGTTTACTTAAAATCATTGGATATTTTGCTGGACAAAGAAAGAAATTTTAGGGCATCAGACTGGAATAAAAGAAGCTTGAATAGACATCTCATTAATTTGTTATGTTATGTTATTTATTATTTATTTATTTATCAAAAAATGATTAATAATGATGAATGTGTTGTTTGCAAAACCTTAAAACCCGGTATTCTGTGCCTGTTAAAGCATCATTAGTCATCTGTCCTGTATAGCATTTTTGTTAAGTCTTACAGAAGTCTCATCTATTTCCCTAGTGGGAAAGAAGAAAGAGAAAAGGTAGAGCAGATAAACAAAGAGAGAAATGGAAAGTACTGACCAGTATGAAAGGGTGTGGAGAAATAGTTTAGCCACAGGGAAGACTGGATATTGACTCAACAACCCTTATCTATTCTTCACCCTGCAGTTTCTATTGTTACCCTTTCTACCCTCATTCTTTTTCTCTTACCTTCCCTAATGCTAAATATTTCCAAAAATTTAAACTCATCCATCCATTATCACACCTGCCTTCCAGTCAGGGCACAATCTTCATTTTATAAAGGCTTTCCTTATCAAAAAAACATTCAGTAAAAATGCAGCTTACACCAATTTACATGTAAAAAAACATAGTAAAGAATTTTAAAAAACCTTAACTTTAATCTCTGTTAGCTGTTGGATACCACAGTCAAAAACAAACTAAACACATGCCTTCACTCACAATAATTTACAGAGCATTACTTGATTTTGCATGCATCAAACAACTTGCAACACAAAAAAATAAATAAATAAAAAAGGCCCAAATACAAAACCTCTGCTCTTGCTTACTTCCCTTCCAATAAATCATCAAAGGCCCTGACCTTACCTTTGAAGAGCTTTCCAATTCACTTTATTCAACCTCTAACCGCCTCTTCATTTTCCACCAGAGTTCTCCAGGCACAGTTGGTATACCTTTTATTGCAACAGCTTGAATTACATTATTGAATGACTTCTGTTGCCACTGATTCTTGCAAAGTCAAATGCTGCTCACTACAAAACAGGTATCCAATACTGAATGTTTCTCTCCTAATTAAGAGACTTCGAAAGGTTCTATAATGTTTTGTACTGAATGATAGATAAATTGATTAGTGAACTAAAATGGCTACATGCTGAAGAATAAGAAATTATCTCTGAGAGTCTTACCTGCTTTGTAAATAAAACTGCAGAGTAACATCCCAAAAAGGATGAAGGTCTTAATCACACAATTTTTTTTTTTTTTTTTTTTTTTTTTTTTTAATAATGATGTATTGTTTTGGGGGATTTTTACATTTAGTCAAAATTTACTCAGTTTGACTACAGGTCTTAAAGATTAAAACTCTTGTGCTTCTGCATTTTCTTCCTCATCTGTAGGTTTTTAATTTAAAACATATTTTCTAGGACCTGTGATTGAATACAAAGTAAAATATATTACTTGCTTAATAAAAATATCTGGACACTTGATACATTGCGATGGTGTATAATACAACTCCGAGCAATTTTTTTAGATGTTAGTTATTTGGCTGTATATAGTCCATCCTCTCAAATTAGTTTTACACACACAGCTGAGCTGAGTTAAACATAGAGCTTGATCTGGCCTTTTAGGTGTTTCACCATCCCTGTCCTTGTATGAATGCAGAGGTGGGAAACTGAGTTATTGACTAAAGCTTTTTTACTTTGTGAGACAACATTCTGCTACTTAGAAACTACTTTGTGGAAGATAATCATCCATGTAAGTATAGCTGAATTTACTGCATAGATGTTGTTTCCTAATGCTTCCTAGCAGAGGAAAAGTCTAGAAATGCTTCATATGCCCATGCTGGGAGGCTTTTTTTGAGTGATTTTACCAATATATGTAAAAATATGGAACTTTTGAGCCTATTAAAACAGGAAAGGATAGCCGTGTCAAAAGTATAACGTTAGTTTGCAACTACAGATCATTATCTTGCTGGAAATTCAAACCATGTAGCCTACAAGTTTCAACTCTCTGCCCAAATGTTTCAGTGTCTAAAGTAAAGAAATGAAAATGAAAACTAAAAAAATTTTTGTCCTAATTCCAAAACCATGAAAATTTACCTTTTGACTGAATAATTAAAACAACGTATCAATGATCATGAACTGTTTTACAGTTACATTAAGGATGATTTCATATACAGTTTAACACTAAACTTAACCTCCGATTAATTTTTTTTACCACCATAATCATGTAAAGTTGAAGATTTGTTTTTTACAGCAATGATAAACTCTGAGAAAAAGTCAGGTCAGGTCAGGTTCAGGTCAGTTATTAGCAGTGTTACTTGTCAAGCTCAAACTAAACTGCATCACAAGTGTTTCAGACGCCTGCTGAAGGTCAAACAAAACATCGGTTCTTAAAAAGCACTTGAGACAGAAGCATGCTGAACCATGTCCACAGGAGAGAAAGTCGGACAATCAATGTTCACCCTAAACTGCTACTACAACCTTCACACTATCATGGCTTACAGCTTGTCTGCTAAATCATTTAGATGGCCTCATTTAACACACATCTCCTCCCCAGCCATTTTGCCCCCTCAGTCACTGGTGTAAATGAACATTTGATATAAACAAACTCCAAATGTTAACAGGGTGGAAAATGCTAGATCTGTGGTAGTTCGACAGAAAACAGTATCTGCCCTCTGTACACGAGTTAATATTTTGCCCATCATAAATTGAAAATAAACAATACATATAGTTCATAAAAATGCACAGTACATTGGTACGGATTAGTGTTAAAATAAACAAAAGCAGCAAAAAAATGTATGTTGTTATTGGTTGCACTGAAGGATACTTGAGTAAAGGTTTTTCAAACACTTCACACATGAAGTACATATTCATAGTTGAATTAAAGATTTCAAGCACAGCACAGAGCGGGGGATGGAGGAATATAACAGCAGTACTGTATATCAAGGATTCTTGCCAGGCAATTTGTTCAATTATTTTGCTAACTTATTATAAAAATGGTTAGAGGGGAATACAGAAAAAAATGTGAAATTACACAGCAATTATTTTTAAAAGTACAAGTGGAAAATTGCTCTAGTTGTTTGATTACATTTAAAGAAATTAAATCAACTTCATCTCATGTTTGGTCCTATTAACATCTTTTAATTTCAACCAACAACAACACCAAATAAGAATAAACACCATACACTGTAAAATAAAGACAAAAATCTTTACATTAAGTTACCAGTCATGAAAAATAATGTGGAGTGAATAAACCATAGAATGGATATAAAAGGTGGGTGGTAACCGAGGTAGGCGGGCTAAAGCTAAGGCACGCTGTTGGCCGGCTAAAAACCTCGGTTGTGCTGCACTCTCCCTTCTTGCCGTGGACATTGGATACCTGTCAATCAAAAGGACACTCTCCAAATTATTATACCTAATTTCAAGATTAAATAATATCCAAAGGGATGAGTCAGAAAAAATTCACATTGGATGAGGGGTGAACTGCAATGTTTTGCACTTCCGCAGGCTTCACATTTTACAGGCCGAGGTTGCCGCTTGGTATAAACCATTAAAGCAAATGTGTACATGTGTGCGTTTCCGTGATTGTCTTAATCCACTCCCAACTTCGGAACTCCATACATCAGGAGAGACCAGCACAGTAAGTGCATTTCTCCCCTGGGAGGAGCTTCCACCAATGGAGACCAAAGAAAGGCAAACTCTCCCCCAGGGGAAACCACACAAACAAACTCGCACACATAGCATACATTTTAAACCCAAACTGGTGTAAAGGGGTTTATTTACATAACTGTTAAGGCACAACTGTCTTTCTTTCATGCACACACAAGCAAACACAGCAGACATGAAAAAATTAGATAAAACTGTTTACTTTTGTTTAGGCAACAATAATTAGCATATAGTTCAACAGAAGGTCCTTCTTTAAAGTCTGCTGATTTATTATGCTTCTCATAGTAAATCATCTGGCTTTCAGTCTGCAGAGGATGATATATCCCATTCAAAATGGTATTTCATCTTATTTTTTAAATACAGTCATATGAACATATGAACTTTTGAGTAATCAGTGTCTTACCAAAAGGTTTCCTGACGTGTGAACAAAAGCTAATAGGCATTAGAAGTAAAGCTATGAGAAGAGTAAGTATTTCGCCATCTAAAGCCCCTCAAACCTAAAACAAATTCATTGCAGATTGCTAAAATATTAGGTAGTGGATTTTTATAGTGTTGATTTGTGCATTAGACAGTTACAGACTCGGTATGTGTAACATAGTCCATGTTGCAGCACAATGTCATAACCGAGACATTTTCCAGCTGATGGGAACATTACAACTTGAAATCATGCAGCCTTGTGAGTTAAATTGGACTCTGAAAATCAGTTGTTTTTTTTTGTTTGTTTGTTTTGTTTTGTTTGTTTTTTTTTTCATTTATTGTTTCTGCTTTGTGTTTTTCCATCAGTCATAACAGAAGTATTGTTTTTGCTGATACTTTTATATGTGAGCTTAGACAATGGGATAAGCACAATATTAAAGATCCACTACCGAACTTCTGTAGATTTAATTATCGACAGTTAATTTGGCATCTAACTTACATCCTTCCTGTACTGTGAACTCTGTCCAGCCAGCACATGATATAGTCTTTTAACTCGTCTTTTATCTTGCTCTGTCCCTTTCTTTCTTGAATCAGTCGAGATGTGAGTTCAAAACAGGCAGTGTGTTTATATCCTCTTGCTAGCTTGAGTTTTAAGCAAAACTCAGCTGCAACGTCACACAGTGTACTGGAAGACAAAGTTGTATAGTGCAGATTCTCAGCTTTGGGAAGTGTTGGGTAGTGACAGCTTCAACAATGCACACAGAAGACGTCACTGTGCAATCAAACAAGTCCACAACGCAGAGTTTTAAAGCTAGAAAGTTACATATTGCGTCTTTGATGGCTTCATGGCTTTGTCATTGGTTAGACTGACCTCAAAAAACAAAATAAAAATCTATCTGAGATGAATGCCAACCCTAACTCCATTAGGATACTAGCATGTACTGTACACATTGCAGAGAACCCCTGAAAAAGCACAGCTAATTTATTGAACACAAGCACACTGATTATGGTTTATTTGTTGCTATCAGGAAATGGTTTCCACACTGACAACTTCTATTGGATCCCTAATAAGGTCTCAGAGGAGTACAGTCCATAATATGCACCAGGCTTAGCAAATGTATATCACAGACCATTTCTCTTCATTGTTATTTTACCAACATCCAATTAGAGAAATTAAGATGGTGTAATAGTCAACTTATTAAATAGCAGCACTGCAAAGTCAGCTATAAAGAAATCCTATTTTCAGTATATTTTCTGACCCATAATTCATATTTCACACATAATACATCATCTACTGCAATGCTCTGTGGGAGGAAGTTTAAATGTATTTCTCAAGCATGGCCAATTAGGTGCAAACCCACCATGCAGAGCACATTTGTCTGATAGAACTGCCACTGTTTTTGGCCTTTTATTAGAAATTGTTTCAATATACAACTACAGTTGTAAGAACAATTATTTGTGTTAACTTATTTGCAGTTGCTGGTAAGTGTTTCTGTCAGTCACTTCACTGAAAACACACACATTAAGATTCATCTTATTTGAGAATGTGCTACTAAACTGAATTTGTTGAAAGTTTCTTGTAATACACGAAAATATAAATTAACAGATGGTTTTACTTGTACATTTATGTAGATTTGTAGAGCAGTGGTTCTCAACCTATTTTCCTCAAGGTTCATGCATATACTAAAAAGCCACGGACCCCCTGCCCCACCACCACCCATATAGCCTTACTTTTTCTTTTTTTTTTTTTTTTATGGACATTGTGTGGATATTAATCACAATGGCTCTGTTCAAAGCCTCAGGGAACCCCTGTGCTCTTTGGGGGCCCCCTTTGGAGGTTCCGGACCCCAGGTTGGGAACCACCGAGAAAAAAATACCAAAAACCTTGCATTCATGTGAAATACCACAACCATGACAATTTGGAGCTGTGTTAAAACTGATTATAAAACTGGGTTGGAATGGCATTATAAAGCAATTACGAAAGAATAAAGAAAATCTTATCAGTGGAAATTATATAAAGTCATTCATACTGAAGACAAGCAGAACTAATTATGGATTGCATGCTCTATGTACCTTTACCTACCACTCTCACTGCTTCATGAGAACAGCATGCCATAAGAACATACAAGTTCCCTTCTCAGGAGGGCTAAACTCTGAGACCAGCTCTCTGATATAATGTAATTTATTCATGCCATCACACTCGCTCCAAAGCAGGAAATTAACATCTTTTAATTTCCCATATTAAATTTCACCCGTTCAACCTTGAAGTTAATTAAAAACATCAGACATAAGTAAGACATCCATTTTCTTTTACTGGTGAAGCACTGCAGGGGGTTACACTAGGACTACCTGGCACAAGCAAAAACCCACACACTCAGACTGATACACAGCGCCAGCTTGTACGCTGTTGCTCCAGACAGGTAAACGGGTGTTGTCTAAGTTATAGATTTAAGAGCCTACTCTGAAGGTCCAAATACTGCTCTCCCAAGAGAGATGTTTCCACAGCCATAAAGAAAACATGGTTTTACCCATGGGTTTTTAAAGTGGCAATAGACCAAGAAATCAATAAATAATTTTGTTTTGTTGTTGAAAACACTACTGGTATCAGTTATTTACAAGCGAACATACAACTTTTATTTTCTTTCTTTATATCAAGCATGATAAATAGAACTTTGAGAATTTTGACTCACTACCCTTAAAAAAGGTGACATGGAAGCAAAAACCAGTGTTTGAAATACAGCTAAATCCATCCATCCATCCATTATCTTGACCACTTATTCCATTACGGATTGCGGGTGAGCTGGAGCCTATCCCAGCATTTTAACAGGTGAAAGGCAGGGTACACCATGGACAGGTCACCAGTCTGTCGCAGGGCCAACACAGATAGACAAACAACCATTCACACTCACACTCTCTCCTAGGGAGAATTTAGAATAACCAATTAACCTATCATGCATGTCTTTGGACGGTGGGAGGAAGCCGGAGAACCCGGAGAGAACCCACGTATGCACGGGGAGAACATGCAAACTCCACACAGAAAGGCCACCGTCCTCAAGGTTCGAACCTCCCCCCAGCCAAGGTTCAAACCGGCGACTTTCTTGCTGTGAGGCTGCGGTGCTAACCACCACACCACCTTGCAGCCACCATACAGCTAAATACTTGTTAAATAAAAACTAAACAATTTAAATGGTTATTGTTCAAATTTATTATTATTATTATCATTATTATTATTATTATTATAAATCCTTATAACAAGTTGAATGTCAGGAAAAGTATGAGCGAGGCAAAGTTAAATGAAGAGGATAAGCATTAACATTATATCCCTTCTAGCTTTGCTAAAACAAGCTCAACAGTCGAGTGTTTGTGTGCCACGACACCTTTAGATGAGAGAAATTATCTATGCCAAAAACATTAGAATTTCTTATACCAACTACGCATGCAGTCTCGTGCCCGCTGAAGTAAAATCTAATAGACAAGAACTTCTTAAAACCTGAGACGCTTTTTGTCACTCTAAGTGACAACCAAGGATTGTGATTACATATTAATTGTGCCCATTTGTCGCTGTCAAACAGGAAACCACATAAAAAACGCAGCTCAGCTGATAAGTCCCTCCCATTCCTTAGCTTGACACAATGACCGTAACTGGTACATCAAATTAAGTAATTACCACACTCTGCAGGGGTTAACACATTAGTCAGAAGCCCCAGATATGCCTCTAAATTTAAGTCTCTATTTCATGGTATTAACCTGTGAACCTCTCTAAGCTGTCGGTAATGTGCAGCCTCTAGCATCTAATGTGGTCTCTGTGTGTGGAGAACTCCACTGACCTCCAGTAACGGGCCTATTAATGGCTTATCTCCAGCTGAGGCAGCCACAGGGGCAGACCTCTACTTCAGTCACCCGTGAGTACTTCAAATGCAAGCCCGAAATACACATAGATGTGGACACACAAACAGTGGCACGTAAAAGTTTGATTTCCACTGTCTTTCACGGTTTACAGAAAAAAAAAACAAGATTTGGTTAATTTAAGATTACAAACACATCTGAAATTATAACAAGAGAAAGAAAAACAAGTCTCAAATGAACAAAAACGGCATCTTAAGGAATAAAATCCATAAGACATAACAATAAAAATTACTCATGCTGCCCAAGAATAAGAAAGGAGAATTCAATCAAGAGATGGTTAAACTCTAGGCTTGTCTTCAATGAAAGCACATTTTCTCTTATATTCATGGGGTTACTCTGACTAATCAATTTCTTGATTAAAGTGAGAAAACCTAAAAGAAACCGGTCCTCCAATTTTTATGTGATTATTTCTTTCAAAACCAGCATTTATTAAAGACCAGAGCATATTAGTGATTATTACTGAGCTCATTTTACCATAAAAAAGACCATAAAGAAGATTAACAGACTAAAAATGGCTTTTCCAATTAAAATCTTTGTGAGAGATTTGTTATTTAATGGACTAAAACAGAGCAACGGTATTAAATTCAAAGAACACAGATTTGCAGGAATGCAAGGAAAGTCAACGGCCATACAATATTTATCATCTTTATACTTTTACTTGACTCTGTGTTATTTGCATAAAGACTTGGGCTTTAATAAGTTCTAACAGCCTGGTTTCAGATCAGCTCATTATGTAAAGTCTGCACTCCTAGAAGTCACAGATGGACTCTGCAGAGCTGAGCTCAGTGCTACTTTATCTTCCCTGTAATATTTCCCCAAAACTGTGGCCTGTTAATCAACAGAGTACAGCCCTGTTTCCTGCAACAAGAATGTTTGATGCTAAGGCTTTTCCTCCTGTTGAGACAGCTGCTACTAGGCTCTAATATGAAGGATGTGTCTGTCCTCTACAGTCTTGTTTCAATAAAGTCCATCAAGGCTTAGTCCCCAGTCTCTCTCTTTTTTGCTTTTTCTTATTTTATTTTTATACTTGCAAAAACACCTCGGAGCTGTCATCACATCTCAAAGTTTCCCCTCTGTCTTTGGTAAATGTTTTTATTGTTCCTCCACAGCACATACAGTACTTTCTGGGCTTAGACCTTTCTATTAAGCACTTTTTCCCTCTTCCCTCACTGCCAAAACCTATAAAGTCACACAAGACAGCCAGCAGCCTCAAAAGAACAACATCATAGCCAAAGTGCCATGCTGTCAGTTTACTCTCTACAACATCTATCGATCAATTTCTCACGAAAGAACAGTTATTTATGGAGAATCCCATCATCACCATTTTACACAATTACAACTCACTGCTGGCTGAGTTCGTGGTATGCTCTTTCTCTTTTCCCTTTAAGTCACCTATAGTGATGTAATGCCAAATGTTGTAAATGTAAAAGTTTAAAAATAATAATTCAAGAATGCCAACAGCACAGGAAAAAAAAGTCAGGGAAAGAAAAAAAGTAAAAGTTATTGTGTAATACAAACTGAAAAAACGATCAAATAAAAAAAAATAAGTTGTTAAAACATAATCAACATATTACAATAACAGAGGTATGGTAAAGTAAAAAAAAATAGAAGATGCCGCAACAGCCCTGACTTGGCTGATGCTTGTATGCAGGTGTATAGTAGATGATATTAAGGCAGGTGGTGAAGGTTAAATGTAATTAGAAGACTACAAATTGTGGCTACCTTTGTGTGATTACTTTAATATGTTAAAATATCACAAAAACAAACAAAGTGCTGGTTTGTGACACCTATGTTGTCTAAGAAGTTCTAACATGTCAGAGTATGGGCACAAGCCATGTGATGTCTTGACTAAAGACTGGCAGCAGATCCTGGTGTTCCTGTGGGTTGGATTGTACAGATGCTGGGGGCTTATACTACTGAGGTGAGGAAGCGCCATTGCCATGGTGATGACCTACAACAGTGTGTACTGGGGATGTCAAAAGCAAATCAACATGAATGCTATAACTTCAGCTTATTTTAACAGAATAATTACATTCTCTCATTCTCAGGTTGTCAAATGTCACAATCTCAACAGAACCTGACATCAGTACCCTAATATACCAGCTTCATTAGACACCCAAATCATATACCACTTTAAAGTAATTGCTTCATAACCTTGATTATTGCTTCCTGATTGGTCCAGATGAGAGAGGGTTCACTGAAGCAAGTAGATGATGGCGTCTGCAACCCTGAGCCCATTACAATATGCAGACTGTCATGGGTCCTGAAAGGGTGTTCAGTTGCTTATTGAGATGAGCCAGTAACAGTCTCTCAATGACTTTCAGGATGTGAGATGCTAAGGCAACTAGTCTGAAATCCTTTGGTTCAGATGGTTGAGATTTTTTAGGTAATGAAACAAAGGAGGATGTTTTCCACAGCACAGGAACTTCTTTCTGAGTCAGGATGTTGAAAAACTGCTAAAGAATCCAACAAAGTTTGTATGAGCAGGTTTTCTGATGCTTGACACTCAAAGTTCACACCCTGTCTTTGATGTTGTTTTGTTTCCTGTTGAGACAGGAAAATGTGTCCCAGCCCCCAGACAAGGCAACCTTGGCATTTCTGTACTGCAGAGAATTCCCAAAATTCCAAGTCAAGAAAATTCTCTTATACAGAGTAACCAAAAGAACCTGTGGAAAAGAGGTAAGCCAGGTGATCTTGTCTGCTCATAATCAACCCATGGTATAAAATGATGACACATGTCACCTGAATGAACCACAGAACTGGTCAAAGACAGATTTTATTGGCCCAAAATGGCTGCTGAGATTGCAGCATGTCAAGAACTGTGAGCGATACATAGGAAATCTCTTCCCCAAAGAGCTACACCTTTACAGCACTTCACAAGTACTGGGGTCCTTGACTTGGTGTGCATTGACTTTCTCTCTGTTGAGCCTGATTTTAAGGGTATTGCAAATGTGTTGGTTGTTACAGATTATTATACCAGGCAGGCATGCTCAGGTTTTCCCAGCAAAAGATCAGAAAGCCCTTACTATTGCCAGTCAATCTTGAGAAGTTTTTTTTTTCATATACACTCAGATCAGGGGAGGTCACCCTCAGGGAGATCCCTAACCTAAGAGGTTCAACTGAACCCTTCTGTCAATGCTAGGCACACTTGATCTTGGGCAGAAGCACAAATGGAGTCAGCATGTAAGTCACCTATTGCATGTTAACAACTGCACTAGAAACAATGCTCCTGGCTTTTTGCCTCACTTTCTCATGTTTGGCAGAGAGGCCCGTTTGCTAGTAGATCTGTGCTTTGGCATACTGTCATAGAGGATGGCCTGACGTACAACCACTATGTAGTAAAACTTTGACAGGAGATTCAGTGCAGCTACAGTATCAGTTGGCTGCTGTTGCTGACTGTAGCACCAAGATTTACCAGATTAAGAGGAACAACTGTCTAAACTTCTTTTGGCAGCAGAGTTTGGGGAGGAATCTGTAGGTTCACCATGAGACACTGTGGTGGTCACAGAGTTGAAGAAGGAGACATCCCTATCTCCAACACCTTTAGGCACAGATACACCTCATGAAGCCGTAGCTATAAGTACAGAGAAGTGTGTTGTGGCCAGTTATGAAGAACCTGGTCAGCCCAGAGACAGGCCTATTTTCATTCTGTACAGAAGAATGCTAATTTGGATTAGTTATTCAAATAATACATCCTCCAGCAATTTTAATAAAAAAAATGACAACTATGTGTTGTCTTATTTGAGTCTGATGTGGACATTCATACATTTGGACAAGGAGGGAAAAGTTATTATTTCCTTAAAAATATCTTCAGTTTTCCTCATTAAAATTAGAATTTCATAATGTTCATGCCCTACTGCTTTTACTTTTAAGATGTTTTACTATAGAAAGGTAACTGTTTATGTTAGGACATTTTGTAGTGTACAATATAAAACCTTTTTGTAATTAAGTGCAACTAGTACTGCTCAATTTACAACCATGGGGGGAGAGTAAAACATGGTGAGATGTTTCTAGAAAGGAGTCCAAGTTGTGCAGCACAGCATGTGAGGCTTGGACTGCAGCTGCACATGGAGGAGGAGCTGAATAATAAAAGTACAGATTTTTCATCATTATCTGGTGCTGAGAAGTTGCTCGTCTTTACTCACTAAAGTGTCATAGACTGCAGCACTATAAGAAACTTTTCAAACTATAAAGGCATTGAAAAAAAAAACTTCTCCATCTTGCTAATTAGCAGGCTATGCTAACTGGATTGGCTAGCCACAGATGACAATCCAAGGCAGCCTAGACAGCACTCCAGCTGACCAGAAGAAAACCTGGTAGATCCTCTGGTGATGAAGAAAACAGTGACGTTTCCATAGTGAATGGATTCTCCATTCCAAACTGTCAGAAGGTCAAATAAAGGACACTGACATTGTGTCTTAAGAAAGTGTGATTACTCCAACTTTTATTTTTGCTTATTCTGAGTGAAATGGACTCTATGTTGTTGGCCTCCATGTTCCCCAGCGTTGATCAGGCCTGTAATAAGGGGTTTAGTTTGATGTTGTTTTATTGTTTATTTCTGATCGCCAGCTGGTGTGTAAGTGAATGTATGGGCCCACAACTTAATACTCTGTTCAAAGGTGGAAATGTACTTATTTGAATTTCTTTTATTTTATAAGGACTAGCTAATTTATTTTTCATTTAGCAATCATTAACAGCCAGACAGTGTCATAGCTGGACAATGAGCATCCTTTCATATGTCACCTATATTTGTGCTGGAGAAGTTAATGTATTTTTTTCATTTCATTTTGAAGCAAAGAGAAACATTTTAATTAACTTGTTTGTTTGAGAAATGCCTTTTTGTTTATTTATGTTTATAAGTGGTATTCTTGTGACTTTTGAAGTGCAACATATCATGGTTTATGGTCTTTGTCTTATTGTTATTTCTGTTCCTATACCTTCTTTTGTCCTGGAGTCTTTTGTGTTTTGCTTTCTTGTCTAATTGTAGTCAAACCCTTGTTTGTCCCATCCTCGTCGCTCCTGATTAGGCCCACCTGATTCAATCATCTCATATGCTTCGCCTGTTCCCTGTTAGTTGTCCTATCTATATATACCCCTTGATTTTTTTCTTACTCATTGCCAGATCATTGTTGTTATTTTCCCGTGTTCCAGTCTGTGTCAGTTTATTCTTTGAATTAAATCCTGGATTATCATATTTGTCTGCCTTGTCAGTCTACATTTGGGTCCTCGCCTCTGCCGCCCTGTGACCCAACAAGCTCAGAAAGGGTAAACATAAATTAAAAAACAAAGGGGAATAATTTGGACTTGTTATAGTTAAACTGAAGATTCTACTTTATGACATATGTGGTTTACATTGTTTAAAGTTGACCTGAACAAACTTTTAATCTTAGTCAATGAGCACAATTTAGTTTAGCTAATTAAATGGTAAATACACAAATTATTATTTAAAAATTTACATATGTTCTGTTAAGTGAGTAGAAGGCTGCTGATTGTTAATGTGCCTGCTTGTTTGCAACACCACACTAACATGCAATGTTCCAGATAGACTGGACACTTTGGCAATTGCTGAGATGATCTGGTTGTGCATGTGTCTCTAAATTAGCACAGCAGGTGTACTTAAGTTATGTGTACAGTGATTTGTCAGATGACATCAACATTATAATTAACAGAACTGGTGCTCCCACTTGTTCTTACCTTCTACCAGACGCTTTGAATGTATGAAGGACAGCTGTAAAAGAAATGTATACAGAGCACATTTGTGCCTAAAATGTGTATGTCATCAATATACATCACTGAAATAACCTGAAGGTGACCAGTTGGCAAATATTTCATTGTGATTCATTATGTTCCATGCTTTTGGCCTCCTCTGGCCCATCATAGGGCAGCATCAAGGCCAATGTGACACTAACTAAAACATTTGTTAGATAAAGGGGAATGAATAATATAGAAACAAAACTTAGAGTACTGACACATTCATGAAAACACACAGACACTTCCTGACACTAACATGCACAAATCAACATTACTCATCTTTAGAAGTAGACCTCATGAGTAAACCCATACATAAAACATGACAGACTTGGGTTTCTGATGAGTTGAATCTGAAAAGTTGGCCCACCTAAGAACAATAATGAATCAATATATTATTAAGTTTCCCTACAACATCTCCGGGAGTTTCACACACATGCCAGATGCACATGCTGTGTGCTGACATTTCGATGAAACAATAAAGCCTTGTTCCTGCAGCTGGCATCTGGATTCTCAGTGGGGAGGAGAGGTGTCTCAATTCAGTTGTTAAAACTGATCGTATGCACAGCATACAAATACACACAGGCTTGAGCATCTGCCACATATATGTAGCAAGTGTGTGGGTGCAAAAGCATATGGAGAAAAAGTAAAATGTCACACCCTGCTTCACAGATAGCCCACAAATGCAAAATATCAGCCAATGTTTTCATCTCACATCTTCTGTTGTTTAGGAGTAGCCTTTGAAGGAGTAAGTATTTTTAGAACATCTCTGTGTTGTATGGTTGTGTTTTCTCTCCCTGGTGGTTAAATCGCTTTCACTTTACACATGAAGAATAAGCACAGATGTGTGAATATGTGCACTTAAGTGTACAAACAAGGTGTAAATGCACATATCCAGGCGAACACAAGAGCACACCAGGACCCAACACATCCTCCCCTTCAAGCAACACTAGAGGGACATGTAGCTCTTTTGGCAAGGTCAATCATTTATCATCTTAATCTCTCCTTGAATCATGCATAAATACAAGCTCTCCTTTCTTAGATTGGGTTCTTACACATAATCTTCATCAGCTCAGAGGGGCAGGGCGGTCTAGAGAAGCTCCTTCACCACTTTTTTCCTTAATATCCCATAGCAAAGTAAACCTTCTAATGCATTTGCTAGTGTCAGGTTTGGGATAAGAGACAACTGAGAAAACAAAGAGCACCAGGGACCAACAGTTAGCCCCAAGGAAAGGTAATGTTAATTCAAAGTTCACTACAGCAGCAGTTTGCTGTGCTGCCTTTGCAGCTGCTCTACTGGCACAATTCGTCAGCTTGTTCCAGATGTCCCCTCCTGCACTATTATCATGACTCAAGTTTATCTTTAGCTTCTAACCTCTTCAAGGTGCAAAACTAATCTGTACCTTCACATATATACATGCATACATATAGATAATGTTTTCAGTTATTTTTTGACCTTGACACGCAGGGAGCTTTCAAAGTAACATCTATTTTATGCTGGAACTCCAGCTGAGTGAATGGATTTAATTAAAAGCTTTAATTGAAAATTAATTACAATTCATTGGAGTTGTACTGTCCCTACTCTCTTGTGCTCTGTACCATGAAAGGAGAGAGAATTACATGCAGAATAACAGGGGTTTAGTCTTGTCTTCGCCATCATAATGACAGGATTCATTAAAGCAATTGTGTGTGTGTGTGTGTGTGTGTGTGTGTGTGTGTGTGTGTGTGTGTGTGTGTGTGTGTGTGTGTGTGTGTGTGTCAGACACACTGACCAGCATTCTATTTAGTCACTTGCTGCTGCCTCCTATTAGTCTTTCAAACAAAGGGAGAGGATTACCTCAGTTAATATTGAAGTTGTTTGGCTGTTCATTTCTGTCAGAGGCAGCACTGGAACTAATAACCATTGTAGTGACTGAATAATTTATTGGTAAAAATTGGGTTATATTGAGAGCTGCATGGTGGTGGTGTGGTGGTTAGCACCACAGCCTTACAGCAAGAAGGTCACTGGTTTCAACATGTTCTCCAAGGAATGATTGTGAATGTTTTTTTGCCTCTCTGTGTTGGTCTATGCGACAGACTGGTAACCTGTCCATGTTGTACCCTCCCTCTCGCCTGCTAGGACAAGCTCCAGCTTCCCTGACCATGAACAGGAACAAGCAGTATAGAAAATGGATGGATGGATTATGTTGACCACTTTGAAGCAATAGATGGCTAGAAAATGCAAAAAAAAGAAATGTTATGATATATAATGCAACAAAGATTGGTGGCAGAAATATCTCTACAACAGCATGGCACCTTCTCCTCATGCTGGTCACCAGCTGCTGTGGGATGGCATCCCATTCTTCAACCAGCATTTGTCACAGAAGGGTCAGCCAGTGTAGTGGTGTTTGTCACTCTAGTACGAACAGCACAACCAACCTGATCCCACAAGTGTTCAATGGGGTTGAGGTCAGGGTTGCAGGCAGGCCAATCCTTCTTCTCCCCTCCCAAATTCAAAAAGTAGTCTCTGATAAACCCCACTTGAGCACTGTCATCTCAGAGGATAAGGTTTGGTCCCAGACCATGAAGTTATGGCATTGCCACTGGTTGCAGAATCTCATCTCAATGTCTGCATTCAGATTGACTCCAGTGATGATAAGCCTTGTTTTTAAAGGTGAGGGAAATGCTGCATTATACTGCCTCTACCAGCACCTGGGGTACCAGAAGCTTAGAGTCTATAACAGAAGCTAGGCTGTTTGGCATTGGCAAGATGTTATTTATGGACACACCCCACATACTCAACTCAAATGTAACATCATTTAAAAGGTAAATAAACAGGGTTCCAAACAGTATATGATTTATTGCCAAGAAGCACTGGTACAACAAAGTAATTTTCAACAAAACATACATTTTCCTAATTTAAAAGGTGCTTGTCGCAAAGAGGTTAGACTGTTTTAGTTTTTTTTTTTTGTTTTTTTCATTGTGTTGACCTTCCAGTACATTAGAATAGCATGGTCAGTCAAGTTCTTGTGATATACCTTTGTTTTTGTTTGTTTGTTTTATAGTTTAGATTATGTAAATGTTTCTTAGCGTGTGGTAGTGTTAGAGGTGCGGTATTATTGCAGTAAGCTCCACCTTTGTACTGGCTGTCTGACAGGCTTGTAACTATTTTCAAATACTTCTTCATTAGCATATGAACACCTGTTTTATATTTACCTTAATTGCCTGCCTCATCTTGACTCTGATTAAGTCTATTTGCACAATTAAAACCTGCCATAACAATCAGTAAGTTCTCGACATCCTTCCATTTCTTTTAAGTTTGTTGTAAGTTTGTTGTCTATCAGCACATGATTAACCGACATACTGCTGGAGAGGGACAGAGAATCCTGTTCTGAGTTTTGTTGTTGTTTTAAAGTGATTAATTACTTTAAGGCATTGTTATGAATTAAAATTAAATTATTCTCCTTGCTGAATTTTCTATCATTTCAAACTCTGCATAAAATTTCAATTGTGTTACCAAACCAATAATCATTCCAGCACTAACTGAATTATGAACTTGCATTCCCAACGAACCTCCTCTCCTTCACAAATTAAATAATGATGTTGCCACACAACTGTAGTTTATTATTATTTCAATTAATATAGCACACATGCACACTTTGAATCTATTAGAAAACAATTCAAAAGCTAAAATTACCACATAAGGCATAGCTCATGTAGCATTCAAAGACTCAAATTATATTCATTCAGAATGTAAAAAATGTAAAAGAAATATTCTATACTGCAATGTCACATAATTTAAATCCAATTTGTTTGTATTAAACAATTTAGAAACATGTCATTTTTTCATGTATTTTCTGTGGTAATGCATTTCATTGTGTTTGACAACTTATTACACTGAACAGAATAAAATTTAATTTATATAATGATTCTAGTTACACAAATTACTGAAATTCCTTGGTAGCAATGTTCAAACATTGTATGTTGAATGATGTTCTCCATAGATTATTAATAACGGTGTAATTGCTCTAAACATCTACATAAGCTTCAGCTGTTAACATCTAAACACTCAGAATGCTGTTGATTTGCGAAACAAGTGTCAGAGTGTGTTAGTGTGTTCATGCAGATTCTACAGACTGAAAGACAACTTTGTCTTGCATAGGGAATGATAACTATTACCATGCAGGCATTACAACAGGTTATGTTTCATTCAGCAGGGGAAGACAAAGTGAGGATTATGACAAAAAAAATGTTAGTGAAACAATTACAATACATGTAGATTTTAAGATGGAATGAAGAATGGTAGGGAGGGAAATAAATCCATTGGTATCATTAATCAATATGCTGTATGGTGGATTTTTTTATTTTTTATTTTGATGTATTATTCAGTTAAATTACATGGAATATAACTATACTGTAAAGTGACAGGAACAAAGGCTTGTATCATTAACAAATGTGAAGCTTCTACTGAAATGCTGGGGATTAAAGTAATGGCTAGTGGCTATACCGGGCCTGGGTCTGCATTAATGACTCATTGTGCTTTTTTATGGCATCAACCAAAACGTAATATCCCCTTGACACTCATTAGACTGTTTTATGTGTTGCCTGTGAGTGTGTGCAGGTGTGCATCTTCTTTGCACAAGCCACATTCATTCTTACTATGACTCCACTAAAAACAGACCAGCATTTAGGCAGCTCAGTGTTTCTCTTAGAATCAGATTATACTTACAACAAAACACTCAGATGGCAAAAGTGTAACCTAATATGCCTCCTGTTCATGATCCTATATTAATTTCACCTTAAAAAAGAGAAAGGCTATCAAATGTGTGTCAGTGTGAAGAGGTACTTAGTTGGGATGCATGCAGCTATGCAATAAAATACCATTATTATTTTGGTTGATAAAAAATGTTCAAATTAATATTTGAATGGGTCACTACATTGGTATTTGCTCTCCCACAGTGGTAGCAAAAAGCACCAATATAAAACCAAGCCATCGACAGTAATACGACTGCACATTTTGTATTATGATATCAGTGACATTAGTGAAAAAAATCTTTATATGTTCCAGCTTTTTCTGGTAGTGTTTGCTTTTTCCTATTTTTGTTAGCATATGAATGTGTCAAGTGTCTGAAAAAAGTGCAACAGTCATGCTGAGTGTTCTGTATGTACATGAAAATGTGTTATTTAAAGCAAAGCAAAGAACTTCTGTAAAGGCTGCAAACTACTAAGACTGACATAAAATTTACAAAGACTGACCAAATTATTTTATATGAGAGGAACTCATATAAAATACACCAGCCCAGTTAATTTGCTTGTAAAGTCTGGGGTGGTGTGTGAATGTGTAAATGAAACAAGCAAACTGTGGTCCGCCTACAAGCATATGTTTTAGTCAGATTCAAGTAAACCAAATACACAAAGTGAACTACAATACAAAAGAGGAGGTACAATGCAGAGAATTGTGATTAAACACAACCAAAACATATGAGCATGTAGGGTGATAGTCGGGAGAAACGGCTAACAGTCAGACATAGCAGAATTAAGTAAACTAATAGAAATGTGGTCAACCACTAGGATTTTATACAGCCCATGTTTTGTGGTGGAAACAGAAGCTGTCCTGCATTAAAGAAATAAATGAGTGAGTTTTCTTGTCATCTACTTCAGTAATTCTAGTGTGAAAGCAAACTCGGACTGAAAGAATGTTGTAGCCCCGAATCGTACTGAGTCTAGCAGACTATTAGGTGTGAATGGACCCTTAATTGTATGTTAGTCTGGAATGGAACTGATGCAGCTAACTGATGCTTCATGTGTGGGATAGAGATGATGACAATAAACTTAAAAATTACATTTCAGTCTGATGTCTGTGATATGTGACCTCTTGTTTTATCTAGATGAGTTTTTTTTTGCTGTGGCTGATATCATTGTCTTGCTCACTTATCATACATCAGGGATAGGCACCACCAGTTCTGAAGGGCCACTGCCCTGCAGGGTTGAGATGTTTTCCCTGCTGCAACACACCGGATTCAGATCAAATGGATCATACAGCTTATTGCGAAGTGTCCCACACATTTGAATCAGGTGTGTTGAAACAGGATGGCAGCCCCCAAAGACCAGAGTTGCTCATCCTTGTCATACACGTATAGGGATAACAGATTGTCACCCTGTTTTATGTCTACTCTTTGTGAGAATCTGGCTGAAGGGTTTCAGACCTGTAGAAAACTGAAGCAAGGAGCAGTTATCATCTTAGTATATTCTAGACTTTTTGGTGACTAGTGCTGTGGGCTTTGAATGGCTTTGGCTTTAAATGTTTTCTTGTGTGAGATTTGAGCATCCATTACTGGGCAATGAGTTACTTAGCGGTAAGGATTACTCAATTTGTAGCCAATCTGGGCATTGCTCGGGTTGGTCTGTATAGTCTTAAGAGTTTTCATTTATTCCTCTATTGACAAAGCACTGGTGTTTTCACTCCCTGGTGTTCAGTGCAATGCCCTTTTGTGCTTTGCTCATCAACTGACTTATGTGCCTGTTTAACTTAGCCGCCATAATGCCTTAAAGGAACTTCCACATTGTGGAGACACAGATAATTAGCCTGTAGTATGAAGCTGTTATACTACTGTGAAGTCTGTTTATAAACAGAAGGGTTTTGCCTTCTTTAGTGTGGGAGAATTCCTGCTGTGTGCTATATATGTGTTTGTTCTGCTTAGAAATCCATGATAGCTATTACCTTTCTTAGCTAGTTTTACTGTTTTCACACATAAACATTAGTGATAACTTAAAGTTATACACAACATTTTGCGTATTTGCTACGCAATACCAGCAACATGAGAGATCAGTGCACCTGCACATTCATTCATCCTGTCTATGGTTTTATTCAGAAAACTTTGACAGTAACAGCAAACTATGGATAGTATGTGTTCACTTGATGAGGGTTATTAGAAAACAGTTGAAATTTCTTGGTAAACTATGAAAGTTTTCCTCTCTAATAACATCATTTTGTGTGTGTGTGCATGTATGTCAATTCACCACTAATATCCATCCAGCAATTTCTTTTCTTCCACATATCTAGTTTTGAGTCGCAGAGCAGCAGCCAAAACAGAGATGCCCAGACTTTTCCTTTGACCGTCCACTTTTTCCAGGGAATCACAAGCCATTCCCACAGTGGCAGTGAAAAATAGTCCTTCCAGCGTGTCCCAGGTCTTCCCTGGACCCTCCTCTCAGTGGGACGCACCTGAAACAACAGGAGTTATCCTAACTAGATATTCACATCAGCCTTGGGCGGTTAAAGGGACGGTGAACCCATCTGTGGATTCAGATCTTAATAATCTAATTGTTAAATGCGTGAAAATGTTTTTTATCGATATTTTACACTTGTCCACCAGGATATTACACATGAGTTATTACATGACAACTCAAATTAAGCACCCCAAACAACCCAGATCATACTGCCCAGACTTCAGGGGTATGACTTTCCAGCAACAGGTTAGTTGGTTAGTTACAGGTTTCTCAAGTTCAGTGTTTCATTCTCACTTTTAACTTAAAACAACTGAAATGAAACACTGAACTTTGAACTTGTTCAAAACTGAAATTGTGAACTATGAACAAAGACTATTGATTTTAAACTGAATGAACTGAACTTTGAACTAGTTCATGAGCATGAACTTGCACAACACTGATACTGACAAAAGTATTCCCCAGATGAAGACCTTTCCAATGATTAGGTGATTTTTGAAGTCGACTAGTTAGGCCTTTCAAAATCAATTATTCATTTAGTTGTGATATCATCATGACGTCATCACTAATGGAATGGAAAAACTTCTTTATCTCCAAGTGAAAATTGTAAAACATGTATGAGATGTTATTTGTATATTCTGTATGTTCCATAAACAACAGTTTTTTTTTTTTACATTGGCTCTGATGTCCTTTATTATTCAGCAGGTAGACACTGGGATCAAATCTGTATTGGCTGCTTTATATAGGCTAGTGTCTTCCATGCTACATGAACTAAACACCCCGGCCATAAAATATTTTCTGTATTTGCTTGTGCATAAGTAATTAAATGCACATCTTCCTGTTTCACTCCCACTAGATATCTGAACCTAATCCATCTGGCTGTGTTATAACCAGCAGATTTCACAGCTGTGGCTCCTGCAAAACTCAGCTAATGATGAAAATAAGACAAGAGCCAGAGGATGAGCATCCTGCTTAGGCGCAGGAACCAAAGGCAGAGCATAGTCCTCAGAGACAGGAACCAGGAGAAAGAGGAGTGTCCCATTCCAGGACCCCCGTGAAAAAAGGGGGGTAGGACATGGCAGTGTCAGTGACATGGACCAGGGCTGGGATGCAGATGGTGTGCAGGCAGCCCTGGTCCTGGTCTACACATCAGAACCAGGTTAGCTAATGAACAGGAAATAAAACAGAATATAACACACAAGAGGGAGGAACTGCAAAAAAAAAAAAAAAAAAAAAAAATACAGCTCCAAAAAGACCCAACCAAAGCCCATAGACCTGACAGACTGCTTCTGTCATGGTCTGGTGCAAAATAGAAATAACCTAAAAAAGAATACAGTAAGGTAATATTTGAATATTAAATAACTGAATGAAAAGTATATGATATTAACTGAATAATTATATAAAATAAAATAAAATATTTTGATCTTTGGGTGCTTTTGGAGGTTGGGGCACCCTGGCCAAGACAGCAGATCTCTGGCTCAAAGAAAAAAAAAAAAAAATGTTAAAAACAGCAGAGTTTACTTAATGTCTTTTTATGCATGATAAAGTTAAATTCAACATTTACACAGTGTTTTAGAAGAAATTTAAAAAAATCAAGTTATATATCGTATATCAGGATTAAGCCAAGAAATATTGTGATATTAGGTTACATCGCCCAGCCCTACCTTCAAATTGATCTCCTTCTCTCAGAAAATGGCATTCCTCTTCTCACAAATTCAGCAAATTCAAATAGAGGCTCCTCTCACAGAGCAAATCAGAGTAAATGAAACATTCTTGTTATTTGTTGTACGGCTGCACATAAGGAGGTTAGCTGGAATTATGTGAATGTTTTCTCTAAAGAAAATTATGTCTCATGATTCAAACAAAGCTTGCTGACTAAAAGTTGTTACATTTACAACATGCCAGATAGATCTTTTTCAGTGTACCCAGCCCAATGTTGAAAGCCACTGGGCTGAGTACACTTCTATTTATATATATTTACAAAATATTTTAGGTCTTGTGCTTCAGGTATACAGGCATATTATGAAGTGTTACCTCATGAAGAGGATATTGTGTAGAACTGGTATCACATCATCAAAACCTGAACTAACTTAGACACAAGCAATTCAAACTAATGAGTAGTGTCATGCCCTTACATGAAACACTATAAAGAGAGATTTCATCATGCAATGCAGCAGCTCCACTGCCTTTCATAGTTCATCATCATCACTGTGCAGTCTGATCAAAATGTTTAAAAGTGTACACCATCTGGGTGACAAGCAGTAGGTATGGGCAACATAGACAGCCACCCAGGGCAGCTTTTTTACCCATCATCCATTTGTATGTCACAACTGTCACTCTGCGAGTCAGTTAACTTTTTAAGCTCTGATAGTAGTTTGTGAAAAAGACACACAGGCTGCAGTCAGGACAAGCCACTATGACTTTATGAAAGAACAGAGGGGATTACTCTCTATTCTGTAGAGCAGAGGGAGAACAACAGCAGTGCTTTAGTCCGATTAGGGAGACCATGGCTGTGCACTATATGTGTTCTGTTATATATTACAATAGTATGTGTTTGGGCTCATCCATTAAGGTGGAATTGATTTAAACTATTAGCCCAATTTCACTTCTTAATTTACTCCTCTGTGGTGTTATTCTTACATACAAAGATGAAATGATGTGCTAACATGTTTTTAGCTCTCTTCTGTGTTTTTATGGATTGTTTTGTTATATCATTGATTAGTAATACAGACCTTTAGAAAAGTATAAAGTGGTAAATTTAGGGCTTGCCTGTTTATGGAGACATGCTGAAGCCAGAAAAGAAGACATAGAAAAATTCTACAAAAAGTAATGTGGCTTTTTTGGTCTAATGGGTATAACACTTTCCTTCAATTGTAAAGATTTAAGTCCAAGAAGCAGAAAATCTGACATTCCATGGACACAAGCTCACATTAGGGGCAGCAGCAGAAGTGGTAACAAGCTTGTTAGGAAGGCGGGTGACAAATGAGCCTGAGCACATTGTCCTGGCATTAGAGAAGAGCAGAGGTGTGAAAATGTCACCACAAATAGCCCTTGGTCACAAAATGTCACCTCTCTAGTCCAAACCCTCTTTTCCTCCTAGTCTGTTCTTGTTTCCCTTTTCTCTAATCTTTTGTCCTCTACCTTTTTAAAGCTTCCTTCCATCTTCTCACTTCTATTCACACGCACTACTCTCTCATCTGTCCTCTTCGGTTATCCTCTAACCATTCAACTCTGCTTTTCTTTTAAATCTTATCGAAAGGACACAGAGGGGAAGAGCAGTGAAAACAAGCAGAGCTTTCTTAACTCACCTCTAATACTTTCCCTCATTGTAAGTCTCTTTTGATCTTCGCTCATACTCAGCTTTCTCTTAGTTTAATATATTCATACATGTTTGTCTGTCTGGTCTTAAGATCAACATGACAAACTGCGCCTTCACAGGAACCATTTGTAATGAAAATTTATAAAGACAGCAGCCATTGTGAATGAAAGTAATGACCAATGATGAATCGGCAGTACACAGAGGTCCGTCTGGAACTCGAAGAAGTTTACTTGAGCTGTCATAGCAACAGTCTCACCACCAAAGTTTAAAATTTTGGAACTGAGGGAATATTGTCTTTATTAAGGTTTCCTTGATCAATAAATAAATTAATAAAACTAAATGTGTTGCTGATGGCTCTCCAGGAAGTGAATCTCATGTTACGTATTAAGATGTTCTAGCATCTTAATGCGTAACAATCTGGTGAAACATCAGTTGCAGACATTAACACCAGCTCCCTGACTTGCAATAAAAGTTACTACTGCAAGAGAGGCTCCAAGGAATTAAAACAACCTCCTGGGCTGTGCAACCATTGGTGGAGTCTCTGTCCCCACACTGCATGCAATTCAGTACAAACACTCCCTGCGTGCTCTCAGGGCTCAATGGATTTGACACTAGAGTACAAATGTAAGCTGAGTACAGGGCTCCCATCTGATGACGTTCTTGTAACAGTCTGCCCCTTGAAACTCTAATTTGCCTTGTCTGTCTGACTTGTATTTCCAGGTACCCAACTCTTCTCCCTGCTTTGGAAGCATACAGGAGTTTTAAAGGCTATTTAATGTTGTTACAGGTTTTAGATTTAAAGATCCAATCCCACAAGTACTGCTAATATTGCTCAATACTGCATCACTGGTCAAGTCGTCTTACTGGGACAGCCCTGGTAAGTATAGGAAGGAACTGCTTCATATAAACACACACATAATCAGTCGCACACCCATTTGAGGCAGGCTGGTGCTACCTCGCAGTCCTAAATAACATATGTTACTGCCTGCTCATTTCTCACTTATGTTTTTTCTCTTTCATTTATTTATTTATTTATTGTACTTAGAAACAGCTACAATATTTTTGAGTAAGAACAGAGAAGGCTCTAATAGCAGATCAAGAGTGGTGCAAATGTTCAAATTAAATTGAAGGCTGTGCTCATAAAAAAAATATATTATTGTGATTAATTATTGTATAGTTGTATATTATTATATAGTATAGAAATGTACTCTCCCATCTTCTCTTCTCTGCATTCCTCTTACTTTCTTCTGTCTGTGAAACACATGCCTCCCGTGTGGGGGCCTTTGACAGGTCATCTTCCCTGTAAGGTGGTGATTATTGAATGTCCTTCTCCTCTCACTGCAATAAGTAAAACAACTGTATTTTCCTACAATCAGATATCAGTAAAACTCACCAGAAATCCATTTAAGATAGATGTGATTAATGACCGGTTTCTGCCACTACAGAGAGCCCACATCTATGAGCAAACATGGGAAATAAGTCATCCTTCTTTATATAAGTACATCATCACATCATTTTACATTTACATTAATATGTCAGTGGCACACCTTGTTTCAAGATAAGATGCTGATATGGTAAACTTCTGAAAAGGAGGAAAGCCTATAAAATAAGAGTTATTGAGCTATATTTTTCATGTTTTTATCCAGCAGAGCTGAGAGCAGTCAGAGGATGCAGGGTAGTAAAAAGCAAGGAGCGAGGAATGAGTATCCTGATGTGAAATGGAGGAGAAATGAGAAATGATGGAATATGATGAAAAAATTCAAACAAAAGTAGAAAGGGAGTGATAATAGGTTTCTACTTAATAGTTGTAAAGCAATCTAACAATTGGAAAAGTACATTGCAGTGATCTGTTGGTTGTGCAGGTGTGCTTATGCTTTTATTGTTTTTTTTGTTTTTTTTTAATAATGCTCTTTTTTTATATTTGCCACTTTCAGAAGATCAGACATTCTTCCACAATAAAGTGATCCAGGAATATCATTCAGCACACTCACACCTTCAGTGTTTACAAAGACAAACAATGGAAGTAACACGTTCAGTATGCATGTTTCTATGTTATCTGTACATTTGTAGCTTTTTAGAGTTTATCCGTGTATCGACCGTGTACAATAAAGTGGCATGCTGTGATTCCTTAGGCTATCTGCTCAATGAGTTTCAAAGTGACTGATCAGCCATTGATGGACAGGATGGGAGCATAGTGACTCCAAAGTGTCAGCTATTGATAAAAATGGGTCAATCATGTGAGCAGCTGAGAGAGGTTGTTTATTAGCATGTAACCTATTGAGAACTGATCGATAAGTGTTTTAAACATTGGTTTTATAGAAAGAGGCAACTTAACACAGAACAACATGTTTTGTTAAAAAAAAAAAAAAAACACCTAGATCTTTAAGATGCAATATCAAAGATCTCTGTGTTTTATTATGAGCACATTTTAAAGCAACTGCAACCCCAACTGTACTATACACTCACTTACTAGAAGATAAACACTTTAACTTTTCTCTTAATCCAATTAAAGAACCTATCTAAAATAAAGGGTTGAGTCTGAAAGATATGAGACAGGAATCATTAATTTTCTTGACCGCTTATTCCATTACGGGTCGTGGGTGAGCTGGAACCTATCCCAGCATTTTAACAGGTGAAAGGCAGGGTACACCATGGACAGGTCACCAGTCTGTCGCAGGGCCAACACAGATAGATAAACAACCATTCACACACACACTCTCTCCTAGGGAGAATTTAGAATAACCAATTAACCTATCATGCATGTCTTTGGACGGTGGGAGGAAACCGGAGAACCCGGAGAGAACCCAAGCATTCACGGGGAGAACATGCAAACTCCACACAGAAAGGCCACCACCCCCCAGGTTCAAACCTCCCCCCAGCCGAAGCTCAAACCGGCGACCTTCTTGCTGTGAGGCTGCAGTGCTAACCACCACACCACCGTGCAGCTTGAGACAGGAATAGTTTTGTATTTTGTTCTAAAAGATAAAAAGTAAAACAAATAAAAAGGATAGTCATTATATATCAGTCAAGCAACTGCATGTAAATGATGGTGTGAATATTACTGAACAGCTAGGACAAACATTTTTTTAAAAAGACAGAATTTTAAACAATCTTATTTAACCCATAAGAGCCAGACATATTTCTCACATACAGTTTCTGAGACATTTTGCTTCAATTGATGGCATAAACTTTGTTCAAAATCCTGTTGAACACAATCTGATACTTGTCTTCTGTCCCCTAATAGATTCCCAGAAGCAGAAAACCATATTATAATATTTTTAATATATAACATGGTAAAAAATGGTAGATATCGCCCCCAAAGATGTTATTGTTTTTGTTACATTTTGTTAAAGGGCAAAATAAAGACCTCAGATCTTAACTGGTTAAAGGAATTCAATGATATACAAGTCATAATTTAAAAGCTTGCCTATTACAATGCCTCAAGCATACTTGAGTGATGCATTGCAGAACCCTTCCATTTCTATTTCAAATATTTATAAGAAGTGCATGTAAGCAGTAAAAGTGTACAAACTGTACATTTTGCCACAGAATCAAAGTAACATAGCATTTTGTGTCAGACTGTTTGTAGTATTTACTGAGCTCTCGGTTGTTGACACGTTTGTCTATTTGTTCATCTCAACTGTTGGCCTATTTGATTGTTTCTCAAGCTTTTGTGATACGGGTATGTCCAGAAAATATCTTGAACATCTTAAATCTCGACTTCAAAGCTAAATAGTGTGAATTATATAAAGTATATACAGCACACAGAGACCCGCACACATTAGGTCTTGCACACAGACCATGTGCACATAAATCCCTTTGGCGATAGACACTTGACTGGAGGAAAATAAAGGCCATTTCACCAGCAAAAATGTGTTTGTCCACACGTAAGCCTGCAGTATGAAGGTATTTAAAGCGCTGGACTGACACAGTAGTAGAATTGTTATCCACCAACTTCATTTATTGTCCACATATTCTAACTGGCTGTTATTTTCTGGGGGTACAAGCATGTAAATGCAGCAGGTCAGTGTTTTAAATAACTGGCCGCTACATGGTAACTAATTCCAGTGTTAGATAAAGTGAATAATTATAGAAACAATCAATAAAATGTGGAGTGGGGAAAAAGAGATAAACCTAAACCACTGGCTTATTGACTTGTCATGTGTCTTTTTAGTCTTCAGCAAGTGGGTGTTGGTAAGAGCATGTTTGAAAGTATATAATTACTCTATAGTGTGCTTCTATATCTCTGCAGTGGTCTGACAGCTAATTAGCTATGCTGTCTCTGGAGTAAACCCAATGAGGGGAAAATGAGGGAATCAGTTGATCCACAAGTTTTCCTATTCCGCTTTTAAGTGGAATGCAGCCTTTTATAGCCTCTACTGTCTTGATTGTGCTTTGCATTGCAGCTCATCTATTTATATTTATTGTTATATGTTTCAGTGTGCTAAACACCTAATGTATGGTAGTATCTGAGAGCAATTATTGAACAAAGTCTCTGTTCAGCAATAACCACAGATTTTGTAAACATTTTGTATTGTTGTTGTCAAAATATGCTGTTTAAGTTTGTTGATTACTAGTTAAGACGAGGATTTTTTTTTGTTTGGTTAATTGTTTTCCATACCAAAAATAATTTTTAAAATCTAACTCAAATATTGGACATGAAAGAAAAATGAGATGACAGCCAACATCTACTTGCAAGATCAAGATGTCAGTAGAAACATAATAGCAATGAAAACTGTAATAATAGAAACCAATTCTCCACATTAATGATTAAAAAATACTGTTTATGTCTTCCTTTTGTGCAAGTCCTGTCACAAAATAGGTAATTTGTTCACACATTTAAATCCAACCCATAATGGGTGTCCATAATACTGACCACACAACTGGCAGGAGGGACATACAGCTATAATGACTGTTTCAACATCAGAGTAAACATCATACTTTAGCCTTCTTAAAGTCACACTATCTAACTGTCCGACCTTAAAACTCTGATTCTGATACATTTGTGCCATGTTTTATGGCACAGTGACATTTGTTATGTACATTGAGTCTTTCCTGCCCTACGGTGTCCCAAAGCTGAGAGACTGCACTTCAAAACTTTTGCTTTCAGGAGGCAGCGTGACATTTGAGCTGAGTTTCGTTTCATGCACTTCTTCATACACTAGCAACCGGATATCAACTCAACAATCATTTTGAATGTGCACAGTAGCTGATTCAGCAAAGAAACACAAGACGAGATCATAGGAACAGACGGAAAAGAAGAGAGAAAGTGACAGGGAAAGAGATAAGACGAGTCAACATAGGACTGACTTATGCTGTCTAGAGAGAGCTCATAGTACAGGCAGGATGCAAGCTGGATGCCAAATTAGCTGTCAATAGAGGGAGCGTCACTGGGAAAATCTGCCAAAGTCTCCTGGTGCCTCTGTAAGGAGGAGGATTCCTAGCAGGATTTTCAACAATAGGCCTAGAGTTTAATGTGCAGATATGATTATTGTTTTTTTCACTTCTGTGGTACATTCAGGCAAAAAGGTGATTATCATGAGACACTTGCTCCAGGTTTGTATCTTCCTTCTTGTATCACTTTATCATCATCCCTTCCCTGATATGTGTGTGCATGTGTGTGTGTGTGTGTGTGTGTGTGTGTGTGTGTGTGTGTGTGTGTGTGTGTGTGTGTGTGTGTGTGTGTGTGTGTGTGTGTGTGTGTGGCTTAGGTTTCCTCTAACAGGTTTTCCTGAAATACCTGCAAGCAACCAAACTAATAATAAGCATTACTGCATTGAAGAAGCATTTTATTATACTCTCAATTCCAGAGTTAAGGTCTTGTGGCCACTTTGTAAAGAAGTAGCCACAAGTGTGGCTATTTCTTTACAAATCTGTTCATGCAGTGTGTTTGTGTCTGAAAGCTGGCACCCAATTTCCTTTGCACTCTGATGCTTATGGAACATTTTTATCCACTTCTATCAACATGAAATAGTAAAGAAAAGCACACCTGCAAGACAAAATCTTTAAATATGTTCCCCTGAGTTCAGAGGCGGTGAGATAGTGGAAAATGGTTACGCCCTTACAATGTGTACATGGACCATCATTGCTTCAGGCACACATATACGTATGGAAGCATTCTCGCACACTCTCATACTTACAGACACACACATACAATAAATAGGATAGAAAGAATGAGCCATGAGAGAGATCAGGGGTAAAGATAGCTATATTTGTCCACCCCCACCTGTCTCATCAGATATAATGTGGCCATATAAAGACAGTCTGCAGCAGCAGGAGCGGACTGCTGAAGCAACCACTTTTCACTGGCTTAAGTAATGCACAGAAGAGAGGGGGGCAAGAAACACTGTGGAATGAGAGAGAGTTAAACAGGATGTTAGCATGAGCAAGAAAGTGTTAGTGAAACACTGTTAGCATGTGTAAGAGAAAGGAAAAGATATAGATTAAGAGAGAGGTAGTAATGGTATGAAAGGGAATACTGCAAGGAGGAGGAAAGGAAGAGAGCGAGCAATGCAAGAGCAGAGCTATCTTAAAAAGCTAAGGGTAAAACTTTCAATCTACCATTCTGTCTGATCTCAGCCATCCAATGAGTCAAGCTGAGAAAGCTTTGAGATGCTCCACGGACATTAACCTAGACTCAGCATCCCACTCCTCCTCTGCCTCATCCCTTTTTCCCTTCCTACCCACATTTAAGTGAGCACTTCAAACATGCTGACATCAGTAACATAATAAGTGCCATTTAGGTTTATGTTTGCTTCATTTGCACATGAAGAATATATGACAAACCCTAGAAAATGCTGATGGAAGCAAGAAAGAGACCAGTAAAAAGTTATATTATCATTTATCTTAAATTCATTTTAATTTAATTTAGGTCCATACATATTTTGATACTTTAATTTATATAATTTATTTTATACTTTTACTGTGCATTTGACTTGTAATGATGAGATTCATAGCATTGATGAGGCTATTTAATTTCTAGAGGCAATATGATAATACCACAGGTTTACGTCAAGGCTTCTTTTCCGAGATTGATTATGGAACGTGTTTGCTTACAGGGCTCCATCTTATAGAAAGTTGTTGTCAGTGCTGGTTGTGGCTATCATATTTTTACTACAAGGTAATTTTTCCCAAAACTATTCATCAGACCAACTCTGCTTTGTTCTTTTAAATTTTGGTCTGATTTTTTGATGGTTCAGTTACATTCAAAACAGAAAAAAATAAGGTAATGTACTGTGAGAAAAACTGCAATCATTGATTTTATCAGCTTCTTTTATCATATATCACTTTATCACAATATTATATTTGTAGTATAAACATAAAATCAGTATTTTATTATTTTATTATTGTTAACACCAGTTTATCAGCACACCCCTGATCTTTATTCAGGGTTGAACACAGCCTCTCAGATGGAAGACCATAAATATTTTATTCATTTGAGCGAGTATGAGTGGGTTCACCATGGGCCATTTCAAGTAGTGCTTTGCAAATCATAGTTTTTTCTGTATTTTCTTTTTCAAATCAGTCATCCTGACTTGTAGTATGAATGAGATTTTGATTCTATTGTTAACAGTTTTTTTTTTGTTTTGTTTTATATATATATATATTAAATTAAAAGAAAATGGAGTCTAAAATAGAAGAAACTTACATTAGAAAATTACATTTTAGCCAGCTGGACAAACATCTTGGTCTGTCTTTAATTAGTAACAAGGCAACCAGGCCCAAGCAGTCAGTCTGGGCGACAAAGTTCAGGAGTGTGGCCCAGAGCCGCGACGCCAGCAGGCTTAGCTCTGGAGGTCGGCCCCGAAGGTGCGACGGCAGCAAACTTGGCTCTGGAGGGCAGCCGGGAGGCCATGCAGACAGCACCTGAACCTCAGGTTCAGAATCCGCTCCCAGACAGGTCTTGGCGAAAGGCCGAGGAGGTCGGCAGGAACCACAGGAGGCAGAGGAGGAGCGATTTCCTCGGACGCAGGAACCAGAGGTGGTGTGACCTCCTTGGAGGCAGGAACCACAGGAGGCGGAGGAGGTGCGACATCCTCTGAGGCAATTTTACTTTGTGTTAATATTCCTATTTATTTGCTTTTCCATGCCAGTTTCAGTTCACCCAGCTCACTCCACACCCAACCTCTATGGCCCCTCGTGCAGGTGGTGAGTCAATAGGAGGCGAGGCCCATGTCATCCTTTCGAGCTGAGCCTGACCAGGCTCCATGGGCAAAGGTCCGGCCACCAGGCACTCACCTTAGTGCCCCACTTCCATGCTGGTCTCCAGACGTTGGCGCCGGTGACTCATGTCTGGGCAAGGGAAACCTGGAGTGATTGTTTTTACTCATCATAGAGGTCTATTCAACTGTGCTTTCTCTCAGTTTGAGTTTTCTCCAAAATGAGTTTTCTCCCCAGGGTGGCCAGGCTCTCCCTTAGAGATAGGGTGAAAGCTCAGTGATCCGGGAGGGGCTCAGAGTAGAGTTGCTGCTCTTCCAAATCGAGAAATCCCAGATGAGGTGGCTTGGGCATCTGGTCAGGATGCCTCAAGGACGCCTCCCTGGCGAAGGTTTTGGGGCACGCACCACCGGGAGGTAGCCCAGGGGAAGACCCAGGACATGCTGGATGGACTCCATCTCTTGGCTGGCCTGGGAACACCTCAGGATTCCCCTGGATGAGCTGGTGAATGTGGCCAGGGAGACAGAAGTCTGGGTTTCCCTGCTTAGGCAGTTGCCCCACGACCTGACCCCAGATAAGCGAAAGAAAATGGATGGATGGATGGATGGATGGATGGATGGATGGAATTTCAGTTCAAATTATTTATTTATTTTGTTATTATTTAAATTTTTCCTCCTTCATTTTTATGCCTGTATTTATTTCTGTATTATTTTCTTTTTACATTTCAGTCAACACTGAGTAGGTCACAGGGTGTTATTGCAGGGAGGCTGTGCAGCCGATGCTTCCTACATAGCTCTGTCTGGCTCTGCCGAGTGTGGCTTCAGGAGGGAAATAAAGGTTTAAAGCTGCTAGAACCCCGGCAGAAATGGTTGACTTTTATCAGGACTCTGTACAGGATCTTTGTCATGTTAATCTTTTAGCTGAAAAATCACACAATCATTGATGACTGTTTACTGTTTGGTGTGGATGCAGTAACTGAGAGGTTGTTTCAGCTGTGGTCATGTACAACTCAAGGTGGAGTTATGGTTGCACGGCGTCTGTGTAACTGCCGTAGGTTCAGTGTAGCTCCGCGGAGGCTCGACACACACCTCTTCCAGACCTGAAGTGCACCCCTGCTTCACAAAGGGTTACGCGGAGGTACTGCTGGAAGTGGTTAGTTGATTCATGTTGTGTGGAAACTGATATGTTCTTTTCTTTATGTTATCTTTGGATTGTTTCCTATGTCCATTTTCTAAAGGTATCAGTCTGCTACTATTTCATTGAAGCTGGTTAATGATTTCACACCAAATATCGCGATAACTTAAAGAACGCATTATGTTCTTAAAGAATGCATTATGTTCTTTAAATTATCACGGGATGTGGTGATTACACACACACTGATTCTACTTTTGATCATTTAGTATGACTATAAAAATAACTGTTAAATAATTGTAGATAAAAGTTATTTAAAAGTTTATAAATTAAAATGAAAAGGCTGGATGGGAGGGCTTGATGTATGAATGGGCAGGCCTTGCCCACTGGGGCCCGCCTGCAGTGTCATGTCTGGCACCAAGTCTTCAGTCTCAAAGGCTCGCATGACTGCAACACAATTTGAGGCAACTTTGTAAAACTTGAGATTGGATTCAGTCAGGGATGCACATGTTCGCCTGAGTAGGTGTATTGCTGCAGACTCTGTGGGAAGAAGGATCAGTCCATTATCCATGTAGAAATGTCTCTCTACAAACCGCCTTGTGTCACTTCCAAACTCTTCAGAGACAGTAGATAGCCACCACAGGAGATGGGCCACTTCCAAAAATGTGAACACACTTGTCTAGCTTGTCTGTATTTTTATAGTTGTTCCCGATGATGATTGTCAGCTTCGTTTTCTTGACAATGTTGCAGGTGGCTTTTTGTTTCCTTACAGGGGTAAAAGCTGGTTGTCTGCTTTTTCTTGTTTAGATTGAACACCTTATGCTGTTATTTTCTATCTGGTGTATTCTCATCTCCTTGTTCTTCTCTTCACTCTTTATTCTGTTTACTCTTTCCTTTGACCCAGGAACATTATTGCTGTTCCAGAGAAACTAACATAACAGGCGGGTTAAGCTGGCCATGCGACAAGATGGTTTTGTTGCAACTAGAACAACCTTCAGATGTAAGTCGAGAAAAAGCATCTGCTAAATTATTGTAAATAGAACTGGAATAGAACTGAAAGATCCTTGCTGTGCAGTGAGCACATCAAATGACTTTGACAGGATGATGCAGACTGTTTGGCTTAGACCAAATATCAAACCATCTGTCTTCAACTTTCCAACTTCTCTCCAAAAAGTGTGTCTTGCTTGGCTGTGTAGGCATAGGTCAAGGAAACGTTGACAGGTATTTGGTCCGTCTACTTTTAGTTGTCCTATCTGAAAGTTTTGGCTTAAAGTACTGTGTACTTTGTTACCCAATGTTTTAAATTTCACTTAAAATTTTCTATTTCTCATATTATAGCGAGTAGTAGTAAAGTCCACACTTACTGCAAAGTAAGCAGAGGAGAGTCTGCCAGTGGATATGATTCAGCTTTCCTATGATATTTAGCTTCAGAAGAAGTATTTAAGTGTGTTGTTTCTCAAAAAGCTAACAGAATGAATAATTTTAAAGAGCCATGCACAGGGGTGCTGGATAGGGGGGCAAAGTTACAAAGACTCCAAGGGCCCATGACTTGATAGAGGCCCAAAAGATATGCAAATTATATTAAAATTATTAAAACTTCATTAGAAATAATACACACGTGGACAAAATTGTTGGTACCCTTTGGTTAATGACAGAAAAACTCTCAGTGGTCACAGAAATAACTTGAATCTGACAAAAGTAATAATAAATCAATATTCTATGAAATTTAACCAATGAAAGTCAGACATTGCTTTTCAACCATGCTTCAAAAGAATTATTTAAAAAAATAAACTCATGAAACAGGCCTGAACAGAAATGATGGTACCCCTAGTAAAGACTGAAAATAATGTGAACAAAGAACATGTTATTCCCAGGTGTGTCCACTAATTAGCATCACAGGTGACTATAATCTTGTAATCAGTCAGTGGGCCTATATATAGGGCTACAGGTAGTCACTGTGCTGTTTGGTGACATGGTGTGTACCACATTCCACATGGACCAGAGGAAGCAAAGGAAAGAGTTGTCTCAGGAGATTAAAAAGAAAATTATAGACAAGCATGTTAAAGGTAAAGGCTATAAGACCATCTCCAAGCAGCTTGATGTTCCTGTGACTACAGTTGCACATATTATTCAGAAATTTAAGATCCATGGGACTGTAGCCAACCTTTTGTTTATTGTTACTTTTGTCAGATTCAACTTATTTCTGATACTTTTGTGTTTTGTTTTGTTTAGTTTTTTTCATTAACCGAAGGGTACCAACAATTTTGTCCACGTCTGTATATTTTTCCAAAGATAAGAAAATATAGCAGTAAAATAAATTACCTCTATGTTCTCACTTGTTGTTTGTTGACCAACCACCCTCGTGAGAAACAGTGGTGGCGCTCAGTCCACAATGTTAAGCTAATGTTTTAGCATACTACTTTCAGTTTCATACAAAATTAAGTTCTGTTTTTTCAAAATAAAACCCACAGTAGCCTACTTCTAATCTTAAAATGAAAAGAAATATTGATCATAGATGCACACAAATTATTATTTAACCCACTTCTGTGTGGGTTAGGGTTATATCAGCTGATCACTTTGATGTGAAATCACCCCGCTATCAGAGATCTAAAAACACCAATGGGGTACAAGGTTATATTTCATAAGTATAATTTCCTTTAGTACACTCGGTAAAAACTACAACAGAGAACTCAGCTGAAAGTTGGATCTGAAGGGGGATGCAGTCCTTCCAGGAAAGAGTTAATAGTGCTAATTTACACCAGAACACATTCTTGATGAGATGTTGATCACCTCATCAAGGGACTTCAGCCTTATGAAAGTTTTTGTAGCTCTGGGAGTTCTATTGTTAACCAACATTTAATGAGTGCTAGTAAATGTTCAGCAAGATATTTATAATAAATTAACTATCCTTGTCAGTGCCCCTTTATCATATGAAAACAGATGAGCCAGCAGCAGTCCTGTCTCCTCAAAACCTTTCTCCTCCCTGCAGTGAAGAAGGTGAGCAACATTGTGTTCAGGGAGATGCCAGTTAGCATCATTACAGGGTGGCTGTGGGAATTACTCACTTTTTACCATCCCAAAATATTAAATGGAAAATTTTTTGACTGAAATTGAAACATTATTTTTTTCTACATAATGAAACATAAACAACAGCCTGTAATTGTTTGTACTGGATACGGGACAGCTGATTGGAAACACTGAATAGCCTCCAGCGGCTTGTATTAAATAGCCAGTTAGATGTGTACAGTGAGATTGAATTACAGCCATTAAAACACATCTATAGATCTTTATTATTCCCATGAAAGGCAGTTTATTTGAGCAACTTGAAGCAGCTGCACCAAAAGCATATACTGTATCTACTGTGATGTTTGTAGTCTAGTGAATAAATAATGTATATTTAACTTTCTTTAATGTTAAGAAAATTTTACAATATTGAATTTTACAATAAAAAAAAGCCATTGAAACTGTAAATGATGGTCTTCAGTACATCTTTATGGCAGCTTTCAATCTTGCATCAAAAATATATGAGGGAGAGGGAATGTCATTTTCTTTCATTGGGCCCCAAATTCCTGGCGGCACCCCTGGTCATGCAAACACATTAAATATTTCCTTCTCAGTTTCTGCTAGGGCCACATTTATGTACTGCCGACTTCCCCCACTGCTCTAAACATGAGGCTTAGTGAAGCCTTGGCAAGTATGGAAAGCCTGGAGTGGGAGAAGTGGAATGCTAAGATTCAAGAGCTGAGGGCAAAGAAAAACATGATCAGTTCTGGAGGATCTGAGGGAGAAGAACCTCATAAATGAAGATGTTCAAAACAGGCTAGAATACTGCTCAGGTTAATTGTTAATGCTGTTCAGAATGTATTGTATAGCTTATATTAACACTTTGATTTAAGGTTGTTGATGGTTATGTCAAAGAAACTTCCTAAAGAGTTAATGTTGGATTTCAGTTAGCTAACTGATCTTCACAAAGAAGGGCCACAAGTAAACAAGGGCGCTGACAGTTTGCCCAAAACTTTGAGTTTGGGCCAAAGGCTTAGAGCCACCTGAGGGAAGTCTTTACATCTTCACCTCCCACATCCACATACATGCAAAGGTATTCTTCATTCTGTCTTACCGTCAGTATATAAATTAAGTCTTATGACTATTTTTAGACTTTTGATAGATGGGAATGGTTGCTACACGGGCTTGTAGTAATTAAATACTCAACTAATTTCTTTTTTCTACATCTGATCTAATCATACGTAGGTGGCTGAGTTCTGTTTATGCCAAACTTGACCTCAAAAAGATGATGCTTGACATATTGGGAAGAAGATGCACGCTAAATATGGATGTGTTACTCTGTTAGATGTTATGGCCATTTAAAACCACATCCAATACAATATTCAAAGCCAGACAATGTCCAGATTTATGAATATGGGAGAGGGACTGTTTGAGACAGATGCTGCATCTGAGACCTTTATATTTACTGGAAGGCTCCAGTTGCAAAGTATCTCTCTCACTAGAAACTCAGAAGGCATTGTTCATGCATTGGAGGAGCTTCATACATGTGGAATGAGAATGGCGTACATAACTATGAATGGGCATGCAACTAATGTCACCATGTGCAACCAGCTTGGGTGTGAGCTGAAAGGAAACCCTTATGAGCCCCTGAAAACAATGTTTCCACATCCAGTGACTGGTCATAGGGTGTTTGTAATGACTGTAAAAACTAGCTCACATTCTGTTGCAATAAAGAATGAATATTTTTCTAGGTCTATTTTCTTTTCATTACATCTAATAATTGAAATGTTTTTTTTTTATTTACATGCATTGCATTTAGTGTTCTACTACAATTTTCTGTCTGTGCCACTGTAAACTGTATTAAATAAAAATTTAATTCTGAAGGCATACAGTCCAATAAGAAGCGCATGGGTCCAGTCAGTTGGATGCACATTGTTCATTTCAGTAATCTTCAAATCAAAGATGGTCTGCGTGCAGCCAACAAAATAAGTGAAAAGCAGGTTCATTTTGACAACCAGAAGACGAAGATGTCCCTTGCTGCATAGATGTTCACTGGAAGACCTGGGCTCCTCAAAGTTTAAAGACTGTGAAGAAACAGCTTGATTCATCGAGGTAATACAAGTAGGGATGTGTATATATGTGAACTGCTTTCACACGTCCACCATTACACATTGCCATCAGCACCAACTGTGCAATCTCTCTATGGTGAATATACTGTGACTTTTACAAACTCCTTCTAGATAAAATAATGCTATAAAATGTGTGTATACGCCTAACCTTTTAACCTTTTTTAAGACAATAAGAACTATGAATTTTTATTATAAATTAACTTTATTTATTAACTGAACACATAAGTCCTACAAACCAAGCTCATGCTGTGAGAAGACTTTTAAAAACTATGTAATCACATACACATTTTTGTTTAAAAGTTCATATTTTAAACTTACAAGACACTGAAAAATAAAACAAGATTTCTATACATATTTATATTACAATATGTATAATCATTTCCTTTTTAAACATAAATGACTAAGTTTGAATATTAATACTGTTTTGTATTGAACAGAGCATCGAATTGACGATCTGTTTAAATTAAACAGTGACCCTATAATCATCTGAACTTGAATTGCACAATGCCTAAAGATTCACACTACTTGTGTGTTATTTATTTATTTTATTTAGCTGTTCTTCAGTTGTTATAGATGCAGTTAATAAAACAGCTACAAGTTTTGCGCAGGCTATCTTTATTAATGTTATTTTTTTTATCTGTAACATGAATCTACAACCAGTTTTGTTCCTCAGGAAAAAGACCTTGTTTCATACAGAGATGTAAAAGATGTGAGCATTTTTCTCATTGCATCAAAACAGGCTTGTGCAACATTAAGATTTTATCAGTTGGTTAATCCTAGCACTTCATGAAAGGATCAAGATCTGCTGTTTGAGGTTTTAAGTGAAAGGTCATCTTTAATTTATGCACAGCAGACTTATCGGGAGAGACAGACATACTCAGGATGGAAAAGTCATTAAGAGGTCATTTACAACGATTTACTTTTAAGCAAGAGAAGTTTGCAGGGAATTGTAGTACTCAATTTGCATAAATGTATCTGATAAGCTGATGAAAAGCTAAACCTTACATCACATCACCATAACGTATTCACTGTATCCTTGAAATCTAAAAACCAAGTTTCGATTTGCAAAACATATTGTAACAAGAATCCACTGTTGTTTAGATCAGCTCTTTTTCAGTTTTCAGACTGCTTCTTACTTGTTTGTGAACATTGCCGTTGATCTTGGAAAGTTAGTGACCCGCACTAATATGAGAAACATGAAACATGTATAAGGAGCAGCATCTTCTGCTTATGAAATCAATGTCTATCTTCTGCCGTCTAACTAATTAGACTGGAGGTAAATATGAAAATATATATTTTAAACATGTACATTAAAGAATTCACAAACAACTCACTAAATTACAGTATATCAATTTTTTAAAAGAAAGGGTACTAAAGTTTCCTGTTTCCCTGCTGTCAAATAGTGAAAAATAGAACATAGTAAACATTTATTACTTAATAATAAATTAAAGATTAGAGTCATGTTTTGATAGAACCCAGATCACAAATGCCAATCCAGAAAAAAATCTTGAGGGGATCAAAAAAGTTTTGTTAGCAGAACATCAGCAGAATGACAAAACTCCTTGGTACTCCACATGAAAGGTTAAAGTGGGCAGCAGTCCATTATTGTCATTCAGGACATACACTGGTCCATGTTCAGATGTTCAGAAAGGCATTTCAGTGCAGTCGCTCACCTTGGTCTGGAACAACACAAAATATAACAGGATACTAAAGTAGAAACAAATAGAAAACATACACAGCATAAAATACCAAAAAATAAATATAACAAAATAGTAAAAGAGAAAAGTGAAAAATATATACAGTATATAAATACAAAACTGAAGGGTTTTGTATGTAAATATGAAATAAGAAACTATTTTGGTCCAGTTAGGAGACACCATACAGATCCAGATTATAACAGCTAAAGATGAATATTGTTATTTCCACAAAATGTCTAAAAACTGTTTAAATTACCTTTAAACCTTAAAAAGGATGCAAACCCCTAAACATTTGTTTACTGTAAGCTCATTTCTGTACCTAAGACTGGATTGCATCTGGATCCAAACTCTGTGGAGGAATAACTTCATAAAAAAGATCACAAAAATGAAAATAAGTACTTTATTGTCAAAACTTGCTATTGTGTTTGTAGATTTGTTTTTTAATGACAGTATCTGTGTCAATAAGGTATATAGAGCGAAGACAAGTGTCAAAATTATGTGTTTCGAGCATTGCATTCTGTCTTGGAGAGGTTCCATCATGCAAATGTCATCTGCAAAACACTCAGATTGCTACAACACAAGCAGCAGGACCAGGGTTTGAGCTCAGCATTAGTTCTCTGGGGAGGCAAATTGTCATATTTCCTCTTTAATAGGACTGTAATGAATTCTTGTACACTTTGAAGTGAAATTTATAGTCATATGTTAAGGAACGGAAGCCATATTTCTTTTGTTTTATTCCTTTACTATCTTAGAGAATAAATGCAGTATTTCATGACACAGTTATGGTTTGTAGCAGCATAACTTCTTGCATTTATGATTGCTAAATCATTTTAGGCGTCAAGCATGCTTCCTAAATGTAGGGAGCAGCCAATTGCTCAATTAGACATACTGCTGAAAATATCACTGCCCATTTCTTATCAGCACAGCTGGCAACCATGCTTCCAGGACTCCTGTGTCAGCAGAGCAGAGCAGGGAAGCTGAGTGAGGAAATGAAAGGGCAGCAGCTGAGCCACATGGGTAATAAAGAAGTAGAGATTTGGAATCATGATTGCAACCAGTGGACATAGCAAGTTGGGTTGTGGTGTATGTCAGTGGTTGCACATGCAATCAATCTGATCATATTTTAAAACATTTAAAGGCAGAAGAGAAGTTAAAAACAGACAACAACACATTTATATGAAGAAGCACAAGCTAAAACAATTGTTAGGAAAGGCACAAAAATAATAAAATGCAAAGTGCATTTTTTTAATCTGTTTATTTTATGACTGCATGGCATTTTATTCATTAGAAAGGACAGTTTTTCATTATTTTTTTGCTTGTATGTCAGCACTACATTAATCTATACTGTACAGTTGCTTTCAGATCTACACCTTTATCAGGTCAACATTAGAGAAATGGAGAACACAGAAAACTGGGAATTCTGGTTTAAGAAAGAAGAATTATTGATAGTCTCAATGTCTTGCTGTTAAAGGAATGTGATGCATTAGCATGTTCAGGCCAAATAGGTTGTATATTCATATTAGTATGGTTAAAATGTATCTATGACAACTCTCTTTAATGTGTGTTTGAACAGCCGAGAATATTGAAAGCAAGCTGAACACAAACTAAAACCCAGGCTGTAGTAGCAGCTGCCCAATAACATCTGTGACACGAAATATGACGTCAAACTGTCTCTGCCACCACGTTTTTTGAAAACACAAGCAGCAAAAGAACTTGATCTTTGCTCTCCTAATTGGCATTTGAGGGTGAGGCCCCCATCCTCTAACCCCCCTCCAGCCTCAAAATCTGGCCTTTTCGCCCTTTAAATGTGAAGCTACAGTCAATTTGAAACTATTTGATCAAATCTAATTTTTTGGTGTTACTCTATGGTGTTTCTTTTTTTATTCCTGTGCACTAAAAATAGTAAAAATCCTGCTTGCCTACTACTATCAACACAATACAACTAAATAACTCTTCACAGTTTGTTGTTACACTTGGTTCCACAATAAAAGTACAGCTGTGTTGAGTATATTTGCATTTAAAATCTTACAATGTAAAAGCATTTTAAGGTGGCACCGCAGAACTTTGGCAGATTTTCGAACTTCAGAGCCCTCCTAACAAAAGCTTATTTGGCATCCATCTTTCAACTTGTCTCTTCTCTGAGCTCTCTCCAGACAGTAAAAGTTAATCCAGTGTTAACTGTTGTTCTCTCTTTTGGTCTGTCACATTCATTCTTTTCCCCACTTTCTCTGATAATATCCTCTTGCATTTCTTTGCTAAATCTGGCCATGATGTTTGCTCAAAATGGCTGTTGATATCCAGTTAGTGGCATGTGGCGTGATGCTGTAAAGCAACAGAAAGGCTTGGAAGCGTACTTAGTCTTGTTTTAATAATCTAAAAATTTAAAAAATCAATTAAGTAGCAATTAAACACAATAATAAAAATTGTAGCCAGTTGACAGCCCTGTTTTCTAGATCTCAGCTGTGATCGTAACTGTTCTTAGATAATCATTGTTGGTCTGTTTTGTTCACTCACTCTCATTCCCCTTATTCCTCTTAATGTGAATGTTGGCAATAAAGTACAAATCAAACACTGAAATTCATTTCTCCTTTGTACCAGCACTTTGCAACAGTATTTTATGTTGCGATTGAGCGTGAACATAAGGTAGGCAGGAGCTGTAAATGTATGGCTTTTCCATTATAGATAAGAACCACAGAGAGACAGAGAAAAGTGCCGTAGTGCATGTTCTTGATTTACTGGCATCGATCCCTATCTCCTCTCTAGCTTCTTTTATTTGCCATGTGTATAAGTGTGTCATGTGTGCATGTGTGTGCTGCGGGGGCAGCCCTATGGCTATGCAGGGCTCAGGCAGAGATAAGGTTATCAGAACACACCTAACAGATATGACTGGCAAGGTGACAGGAGGCCATTGTGAACCCTTAGGGGCTGACTTTTCACAGACACACACAGACACACACATAGACACAGACACAAACATGGATACACTCAGTCACTGACCTTAAATTAAGTTTAATCTTTTGTTTATCCCCGTCGCAAATGGAGGCTATATCTGCATGAAACACCACAGAGACGTGAAACAGCCATCGCAGACTTCAAACGATGCGGCTCATTATGCTCAGCTAGTGAGCTATCTCTTTTGATAACAACTTTCCCAAGAGAGACAGAGACAAAAAAGTGGGAGGGATAGTGAAGAAACATGGGGAAAAAGAGAGAATGGGAGAGAGAAGGATTAAAAACATGCATTTGGAAAAGTAGGGGTGCATCTGCCTCTCTGAGATAGTTAGACCTGCAGAGTGAAAAACAGTGCAGGCGATGCCACAGAGAGACGGATTCATAAAGTAATACTGGGATAAGAAATACAGGGAAAGCAGCAAGATGGAGGAAGAGATGTGCAGAAAAACAGATAGGGAGGGGGTAAAGAGTCAGTAAGCAAGAGATGGATAGGCCCTAGATACTTGATTGACTCAAAGACTGATGGGCACACACTACCCTAGCAAAGCAGAAAAGCATACAGGTAGACAGAGGGAGAGGCAATGGACACAAACACAGAGTTTATTCCTCACGGAGTTTCCTGCTGAGGGCTTCTCAAGTTGAGATGAAAGCAATTGTATGGAGAAGAGAAGAGAAGAGAAGAGAAGAGAAGAGAAGAGAAGAGAAGAAAAGAAAAGAAAAGAAAAGAAAAGAGAAGAGAAGAGAAGAGAAGAGAAGAAAATTGTCAGTAATTGCAGATTATGAGGGGATCACATGCACTTGCAGGTAGTTGCACAACAAAATACATCTAACACTTCTAGCTACTCTACCTGCCACTTATTTCTTCTTTTTTCATATCTAAAGTTAAATTGCATTCCCACCCCCTTTAACCCTGCTGAGGTCTCTGCTGGTAGTAAAACGCATCCTTGATAAATGGCCCCACATATTCATCACTCCAATTTATCAGCAAACAGAGGAAAAATTAGTTGTGCAGGACTGGGAGGAGAAATGGCAGAGAGAAAGAAGAGCGCTGGGAGGAAATGGAGTGAATGAGTGAATGATGACTGGAGATCTAGAGTGGGGGATGAAGGAGAAGGACAAAACTAAATGAAGCTGCTGAGCAGCAGGAGGGCAGCGTGGGATGAGTACAAGCAGGTGATAAGGATGGCGGAGAGATTGATACATACAGCTAGATAGGGGCAGGGATACATTGGGGGCAATGAGATGAGGGAAGAGATAGAAAGAGAACGACAGATAAGTAATGTGAGGGGCAGAGAAAGGCTGGGTGGAGGGAGAGATGAATTGGTCCTACTTGAGTGGACCCGGTGGAACAGATGGATCTTTGTGATGCATGATGGGAGTCAGTCCAATAAGACAACCAATCACAGGCTTCGTTCCAAATGGAATAACCAATCATTAGCCTTGGCTAGGATCATCATTCCCCATTTCAGATAAGCCCCAGTACATTGTGGCCATTTTTTACCCCCAGCGAGCTGCAAGTTGCCCTCTGTACGTGTATGTGTAAGTGTGTGTTAAACTCTGAGTGTATTGGTGTGCCTATGGCCTCAATCTCATATCATTTTGTCTTTTTTAGAAATCCATATATGTGAGATTCCTGATATAACAGTGCATCATTTCTGCAGCTCTGTTATTGCCACACAGAGAAGCGCTGAATAAGCAAAACACATCAGCAGATTGCTCAACTTGAGTTTGCAATTGTGGTGGATAATTCAACTGCAAATCAAATGCCCTGAAGCACTCTTAAACAGGCATGTGCTATGATGCTTACACTGAAAAAAAAAAAAGTTTGTCTTAACGTTCAATTTAATCTACAGAAGTCTTTCTTTGGTGATAAACTGAGATTTTTCTTCCCCCTTTCCAACTCTTCAGTTGAGAAGATATTGTGAAACAAGATCAGCATGTTGAGTAACACAATTTCAGTAAAGATATTTCTGGTTCTTCATAATCTGTTGCAGGACTTGAACTTTTTAATATCAAGCGTTTTACTTTACTTCTTGGATATTCAATGAATGGTTGGAGGTTTGGATGTACACAAACCAACTCACTTTGGGAGGACAGAACTGAAGAAACTTAGCAAATTAAGCGAAGAACTACAGAAATCATAATCAACATGGTGGTCAGGAAAGATAAATTGTGGCTGAACCGCAATTTGAATATTCTGGGGACTCATGACTTGAAAAAACTGAAACATTTCTTAAGAAATCTCCATCAGATAAGATGTGATACAAAGGTACCTGTGCCTTTTGTGAAATTTTGTTTTTTAAACAGAATATATTGTGGAAGAAAAATAAGAAAAATAAGAATACCTCTTAATTAGCAATTACAGCCCATTAGAAGTGTGTGAAAGATCACTTCTCTGCAGAGATACTACCATTAACAGCCATTAACAGTGGGTCAGTAATCGCTTGTATGGACCATGTTGTGATTTGGTTCCATCACTGTTTCCCTTCTCTGCTCTTTCTTGTGTCTGAAAGAGAAGGGCTGAATCTGAGAGTAATTTTGGGCAGTAGCACATTAAAAAATAACTGTGGCCTCAAAACTCTGATCCAAAACCACACTTCAAGGCAGATTCAAGGAGTCAAGTTTTAATAACCTTGCAACAAAATACTGGTAGTCTGAGAAACTGGGGTTAAATTATTTTAGTTACTGCTTTGACAAGTTCAGTGTTTTATTCATGTATATGTATGCATGTATGTTTTTGTTTTGATAATATGTGCTGGTTGATCTTAATCCTTATTTCTCTTATTAGTGCTTGATGGAAGGTCTGATGGCATGAGTTAAAATTCAATTTCATTATGCCAGTTTTCAGCCATTGTGTGTTTGTATGTATGCAAGGGGGACAAAGAGTGAGAAAATAGAGTGAGACCGGCAGACACAGCATGACATGGTATTCATGAGCAGTATGAAGGTCAAAGGACCAGGATGTGCTGTAATTGTAGAAGACGTTTAATTAAAGCGTTTTGAGAGGCTTTTCGAGGGGTTACAGCTTGTTGAGTGCAGACTGATCCCTCTGTCACAGAAACTCACATAGACTGACATGCGTTTGTGTGTTTGTGTGAATTTGTGCGTAATGTTTGTGTGTGATCATGCGTATCAATGTAGAGAGACAGACAGCTCAGGTCCTCTGGCTCTGTTGTGGCAAACTTGTTTGAAATAATCCAAAATAGATCTTTTCTTTGGCCTGTCATCTAATTGCTCTTTCTTTTTTGCTTGTATATATTTTTTTCTGCTTTCTCTCCCATATACCGAGAACTCCTTCTCATTTCTATGGAACGGCACACTTGGTTTTCATGAGACATACTGACTCTCATTTTAAGTCAGGCAAACATTTTTTGGTGGGGTTTGTTGTGCTATTTATAAGGCAGCAGGGAGCTGTGGCATGAAGTCAGTTCAGAGAGAACTCTGTTTTCTTTTACTTGACTTCACAGTGAACTAACACAGTAGCTTGGGTCTATAAAAAATATATGGCAAAACATAAATTATTCCATCCTCATATGGATGTAATTATTTTGACAGTAAAATTAAATAAGACCGAGAGTCTGCTGCCATGCTTGTGGTTCAGGGTGTGAGTTTCCACTTGGGCAAAGCTCTGCCTAGGACACAGCTCTAATGTTAACGTCCTGAAGTTTAGCAAATAATGCATAATTTATAATGCATTATCTAAAGCCATGTTCAGACATAAACTCCCAAGAACCATCTCTGGACATTTTCTGCAGTTTCCCTTTCACACATGCATCAGACAGCAGGAAATTGTAGGTGTCAGACACATTCTGTCAGACATATATTCCTAGCATTGGTAGAGCTATCAAGAAATCAGGAAACATGCCAGATCTTTGCTGTGAAAATAGCAGATTCTTATTCTTCATATCTGGTCTGATAGAAAAGGTTATCAACTCACCAATAAACAGTTATCATTATTAAACTTTGTATCCAAAACTGTTTCAAGAGTGTGCTATGGAAATACTGGTGTTTATAATTTGCCTGCACTGTAACAGAAGCGGTTTTAGAACCACAGAGCTGGACTCTAGATATCTAAGAAGAGCCCTGTCTTTCACACACCTGGGCTTGTAGCTAAAGCAGCAGCATTCTCAAGTCTCATTTATTTAACAACAACAGGAGACTATGTGTCTTCTAGCTCATTTTAACTAGCATTGTGTATGCTTGATATCCACACTCAGAAAAAAAAACTTTTAGGTAAATGTAAGTCAATTATGAAAAGAATTTGCACCAAATGCTTTAATTTAGTTCATTTATTCTTTCAACTGAGGTAAAAAAAATGTAGCCATGGGAGTATAAAACGCTAGATAGTGAGAAATGTGGTGCTGATATATAAGAAAACATAGTCAGCATGCTGCAAGGTTGCAGTGCCTATGCCCTAAAGTTCATATCAATCAAACCTGCCTGTTTACATGTTACTGGGATATGCTGTATCATTATAAAGAAAGGGAGAAAGGGCAGGACAGAAGTCACTCCATCTTACTGTGGTAAAAGTTAAAGCCTGTATTGAGTGTGGAAGGCAGCAAAATACAGGAGTCACTGTTAACAATGAGTGGATGTGTTGCAATTTTCCCTAAAGTTGTCGAAGGTGCAAACACAAATGCTTGATGTCAGGTTGACAGAAGACAGAGCAAGAGAACAGTCACCAGCTTTTGTAAGATGCAAGGCCCAAGTGAGCTTCATTAGCTGATTACCCCATGACAGAAGGAGGTGTGTCTCAGCAGCAATCTAGCACACTTGATCATCAGAGCCAAGACTTGGACATCTTTCATCACCACACAATATCACTCAGTAGCAAAGTATTTTAATTTCATCGGGGTGGTTGCTAGAGATAGAGATCTACAGGGGCACAGGCCACCCATCACTCAGATCACATTTTACATTATCAAGACCTGCTTTGTTAATAAAATGAGTAGCGTTTATTTACATTTGCAGAAAAATAATATTAATTGTTGAACTGATTGGTTGATAATAATGATTGTTGGAAATGTGTTCCAACAAATATGTTAAAAAATTATGTTAAAATTTAAATTTATTCTCCAGGAAATGTCCACCGAGTCATGTTTTCTGTTGAACCTGCTGTCTGACTGTAAACTGTTTTACACTGTGTCTTATAAGATGCTGGATGAACATTTTTCTGGTGGAGGGTACTACCTGAAAAATTAATTCACTAGTTGATGCATTGAATTAAGCAGTTAACCAACTATTGTTACATTATCTTTATTATGAAAACAGCCCTTTTTCAAGATAATATATTTTAGTGTAAGCATTAAATCAGACCCATATAAGCTGACATTAGGTCATAATAACAAGACTCTGTGTTATGCATCATTCATTATGGCCTTAAAATTGGATTGTCCTGTTTAATTTTAATTTGCATCTTAATCCTTGTACCTCAGTTGGGCTGTTTTTATACTATTTTTTATTTATTTTTTTTAATTTATTTTACATTTATTGGACCACACTTTGGTCAGCTGTTATGTTGTTTTTAATCTGCTTTAGATATAAAATGATATGTTGTGTTTCATTTGATCCAGTTTAACCCAAGATCACTTGGTGATAACATTATGGTTTTTCAGGTCTGTTGCATTCAGTTTTATTAGATGAAGCAATGACGGTGACATCTTCACAATCCCGAGATCCCACAGACTCCACTGATACTAAATATGTCCTGATTCATCTCTAGGAAAGGATAAAATATGATACAGAGTAAAACTGATTTTTACATCTCAGAGTCAAATAACTTCTGTTGCTGTCCATCATAGGCTACCGGCAGGATGCATAACTGAGTTGAAATAGCTGGAGCAGTGTGGACTAAACCATCATTTTAAAGGGGTGAGAGTGGCTTCAGAGAACATCCACAGTTATTGTAAATGGAGCATTCTGAGAACACTAGAACTTGTATTTCCATGAAACTGCATTATTAAAATTTACATATTAGTCCAAGATAACTGTCTTCTGCCCATGTTACTGTTATATCATCTTATTTCTCACTGCTGGAAGGTTAACTCCTGGGATTATACCAGGGCACGTGCCTCGGTATAGAGGCCTGGCGACTCCTTTTCATTTTATTGTCTCAGAACAGTAATTACTTGTTAGAAAAGATTTCATTTAAGAATAATTTGTAATCTCATATTTTCCATGAATTCGAATTTCTGTATGTGTTCACTGCATGAATGATGTATTGATGTGATGCAGTGATGCATTATAGTTCTTGAATTCACATATATCTGCACTCTGGAGCTCTGCAGGCCAGGGCTGAGGTTAACTCCAAATGGATCCTTTATCACACATCTCTTGCATTACATCTACTGTTCAGTGGTCACAGCAGTTCCTCTGAGTGTGTGTTTTCATTTGACTGTACGTGGATGTGCTGTGTGTGACTCTGGATACATGGTGCAGCTTTGTCGTTACCTTGTGTCCTCACTATGTGCTGTGGTATTGATTCCTGATGGCCAGAGGCCGACTCCCTATTGATCCAAGTCCTTCCATAAACATGTTGAGATGACTTATGGCTTATGTGTGTGCACGCACATGTACCTGGATGATGGAATGATTGATGGGAAGGTTAGTCAGGCTCATTAAAACACCAGTGTACGTTTACCCACATAAAATCATGAAATACTGCAGACAAACAAGCTGAACAGTACACCAGGGAAATAAAAACTTTTTAACCATTTAACCAAAACAATCTCATTAAGCACATCAATCAAGCCTGGGAAAAGAGGCCATCTTCACCCTGGATAGTGCTTACCTAAGCACTTAACTGGACAGTTTCCCACAAGGCAATGTGGATGAAAGTACAGAATTGAGCAAACAAATTGTAAATGCATGTTTTGTGGTGGGATTTTGTGATTTTTTTGCTTTTTTATTTTTTTATTATTGATAAAGAAGAGATGAAAAGCAAAAACTGTTGGAGTTTTCTGATTGGTAAGGATAATTCAT